>NW_015170922.1:20231-45093 GCF_001447785.1 Gekko japonicus | reverse complement strand
AAGCGGTACCTATTTATCTGCTTGCAATTTCTTGCTTTAGAACTTCTAGGTTGGCAGAAGCTGGGGCCAGAGACGGGAGCTCACTCCATCATGCGGCACGCAGGTCTCGAACTGCTGAACTATCAACCTTCTTGTCTGCAGTTCAGCATCTTAACCACTGAGCCACCGCAGCCCTTTGGCATTGGCAAGGAAGATGAAAATATGAAGGAACATTCTTTTCAAGTAAACAGGAGCTTCTTCCACTGGTGGACCTTCTGATGGCACTGGTATTTCTAGCCACTGTGTGATACAGAGTGTTGGACTGGATGGGCCTTTGGCCTGATCCAACATTGGCATCTCTTATGTTCTTATGTTCTGAATTACATTATTTTTTCTTATTAAATTGAAAACCGTCTCAAAAAAGACACCCACGTTGAGGCTTCGGTAAAATGCCAATCAAATTTAATTTAGACAATTGGTTAAAAGGCAAACTGGCTGCAGTTGTTTAACTGAGCCCTGCAAGTTACTGTCCTCTGTCACTATGGATTGGCATTGTCCAAAACATTTTGCTTTAACATTTTGTACGGACCTTTGTGGACCCGAAGAATGTGGAAGAACTAGGTTGAGTGTCTTCCTGTCATTTAAATCCCTTGCTTGATTCTGACAGCTAGGGGGGAAAAATAGATTAAACCCCCACCCGGATTTTAGGAATATCTGCTACTTAACGAAAAAGTTGTATTTGTAATAAATAGCTGCCACTCTAATGTGATCTTGACGGGCTGGCATTTTCTTACTTCACACATTCCAATAGCAGCACCGGGGCCTCCGCCAGTTCTGTAGCTTCAGCTATATTTTGACCAGGGATATTTAATAGTAGAAGACCGTTTGGCTGGGCAGATAGTCCCAGAAAGAAACTGACATTAGAGATGTTGTTTTTACAAGCCTCTCCTCTCCGACTGACTTTGGCATCAATGAAGCTCAAAGTCTCTCTTCAAATGAAATCTCTGAAATCCATTTAAAAAAACACATGCAAAATGGTCGAGTTTAAAACCCTTTTGCACAGGGTGGTTCTGACAGCCACTGGGTTTTCTGTGACAGATCGGGTGCTTTTCTAGGGAAGATCTAGCTTTATGAGAGAAGCCCATGGAGGTGGACAGGGAAAAGTTCTCACAGTGCCTGCCCCATACATTTGTTCCAATGAAGGAGCCATTTATAGGGAAAGGTTGTAGCGGGAGTTTATCTCTCTATTACAGAGGGAAGCTCCACATGTGCATTAGAACTCTCAGATTCATTTACTATGTATATTTCATCCCTGCCTTTCTTCTTCCGTAGGCCTCTTAACAGACAGACAGGTTTTTGTGAGATCAGGGACGATTCCAATTTTCTCATTCTTAACTGCTCTGACCTTAAAAAAAATATCGACTTTTCATTTTACTTATCCCTTAATGGGAAGGCAAATTACGAGTCTTTATTTTCAAGTTGTTTTCCATTTTGTTTTCCTGCCTTTTCCCAGTAAAATGCAACATGATTTCTGAGTCCATAAATTAGACATTCACACCACGGCGCTTGACACATTATGTGAATCAGATACAAACGAATGGCCAATATGGTACTTTTTGCTACAGGTGACATATACAATTGTACAATGCTCATACACAATGGCTGTGGACGCAGACACTAAATAATCCACTTTCAGACCATTTCCAATGTACTTTCCAACTGGATTTTGCCAGTTCACACAGTGGAGAGCAGTGTTCCCTCTAAGCTGAGTTAGTGTGAGCTAGCTCACAATTCTTTCACATCCAGCTCACACATTTTTGTCTTAGCTCAGGAAGGATGGCTCCAGAGCCAACTGATTTATGCAGTAGCTGAATCGCTCGCTCACAACTTTAATGCCAGTCGCTCACAAAGTAAAATTTTTGCTCACAAGACTCCACAGCTTAGAGGGAACATTGGTCACTGAAAGTGGAATGAACCCAAGAACTGAAAAGGGGGAAATCAAACCCAATGACTATCTGTCTGTCTGTCTGTCCGTTTGTCCATCTGTCTATCTCAACATAACAAAGTCAGAGTTGATTATCCCTTTTTGGAGATCCACCGAGGGCTGGTGGATTCTACATACCTGCTTCCCCCGCATTCCATCCTGGAATTGTATTGTTATTATGAGTTGCCACCATCAGATAATTGACTGGTAGATGGTGTTCTGCAATTTGAGATCTAGCCAAATTCTTGGGAATTGCTGTTCCAAGGAACCCTCTCTTCAAGAGCTGAGCTGGTGTTATTTGCTCAATTCCTGGGATGTCCAGGTGTTTCTTGAGACTTCCAGGCACTGCTCAAAGGGCTCCAGTGACAACTGGCACGATGGTCACCTTCTTCTCCCAGAGGCACTCTAATAGGTGTTGGTATTTGGTGACCTTCTCTTGTTCTTTCTTTTCTATTCGACCATCACTTGGGATTGCAATGCTAATGATCCCAATGCTATTTCTCTCTTTTTTCCCCCTTACAGCTGTGATATCGGGGGTATTATGTTACAGGTGTTTATCTGTTTGTAATCAGAAGTCCCAAAGACTCTTTGTTTTATCATTCTCCATGATCTTGTCTGATCTGTGCTCCCATGAATTTCTGGCTGATGGTGCGCCATACACAGGGGTCGTTTCGTAGAAAAAGAGCTAGGGGAACTCATTAGCATAGAAAAAGCGTAGATGGTGCGCCATACACAGGGGTCGTAGCGTAGAAAAAGAGCTAGGGGAACTCATTAGCATATGCCACACCCCCTGACATCACCGGAAGTGTGTCATAAGGCCACACACCCCGCCCCCAACGGTCCCGGTCGCCGCCGGCCTTGCAGCTCCACTGCCGAGCCCCATGAGGTAGACCTGCAAGGCCGGCGGGAGTGCAAGGAAGCCCCGCGAAGGCCCTCCCTGGCCCCAGGCAGGCAGGGGTGGGGAGAGGCAGGGAGGAAGCAACTTACCCTCCCTCTTCTCCTGCTTCCTCCTGGCTGAATGGGGGCCGGATGCGGGGCGGCCGGAAGCGGGGGGTGGGGCTTCGTCATGTGCCCCGCCCCCGTACCTCACCCGGGGCAACTGCGATCCCCCGCGATCCCCCCCGAAATCACCTCTGGCCATACATCTTGCAAAGATTCCAGTGCCACATAGCTGCAACCCTATTGTGACTTTTTTTTATAGCCAGTTTGAGCAACTTTCCTGCAGGCACTGACCATGTGGTTGATTGTTTCATCCTTTGCTTTGCAAAGTTGACCTTTGTTGTCATCACTGCTCTTCTGAATCTTGGCTTTCATGTTTTTGTTTTTTTTAGTGCCTGCTCTTGTGCAGCTAGCATGAGTCCTTCCATTCCTTCCTTCAAGGGCCCATTTTGGAGCCACTTCCAGGCAGTGTTCCCCTCCGAGCTGAGTTAGTGTGAGCTAGCTCACAGTATTTTAGCCTCCGGCTCACACATTTTTGTCTTAGCTCAGGAAGGAGGGCTCCGGAGCAAATGAATTTATGCAGTAGCCGAATCACTCGCTCACAGCTTTAATGCCGGTAGCTCGCAAAGTAGAATTCTTGCTCACAAGACTCCACTGCCTAAAGGGAGCATTGCTTCCAGGTATTTTCACCATCAAGTTTATTCTCTCTGTCTTTTAAATATTTCCCACACAAGTGCTTTTGTTTCCGGTTGTCAACGTGAGCTTTGATTGCAATCTTTTTGTAATCTTCCTTGGTTTCTTTGGTTGTTGTTGTTATTATTATTATTATTATTATTATTATCATCTGCTGCTGCTATTATTGAAGTTGATACATTTGTCCTTCTAAGTTTTTTTTTAACAAAATAGTAATGAAATAAAACTACTCTAACATTCCCTTAAAAAAAAAATATTCAGGGGAGGAAGGGGAACAATTAAACTCGAAAATATATGGATTTATAAGGAGGGAGTAATTAGCACTCTCTAAAATTGAAAACTCCCAGCCGAAACAGCTCGAGTGCTCATTCTGGAAAGCAAACAATCCCAGTTGGGAATTCCTTGGCAATGCATGAGCAAATGCAGCACTTTTAGCTTACTGCCAATCCTCCTGCCCTTGCTTAATCTAACCAGACAGCAGCATGTAAAAAATGTAAATATGCTCTATTTGTAAACACAGCCTTAAGACATCTGGGTGTGTGCATTTTGTGTTGTTCTCTTTTGTTTGTGTTTTTTTTTCCCCTTCCCATGCACAGAAACCTCTGTGTCCAACCATTGCTGCAAACGGGTCTGTACACACAACCACTTTTTTTTTAAAAAAAGAAGCCATTATCAAAACTACTGATGTAATAAGGCCCTCGGTATATAAAATACACTTAATAACTCAACCCGGGTTATTTATTGTGAACCGGGGTGCCTTCTCCTTGATTCCATTTCCCAGAGAAATATAAGTGAAGCTTTCATCGTGAACGCTTGGATTTATGGCAAGCCGGCCGATCTGCATTAAGAAAGCCATACAATCCCTTCATTCAAAGCTTTAATAAGGAAGCCAAGGGAAAATTATCCAAGCTGGTTTGCGGGTGACAGCACAAGAGCTTTTCGGAGTCAGAAAGTTAGCACCGTGGCTCCTTGTCAGCCCATTAAAAAGTAAGGCTGGCATTTCCCACTATTAGAACCATGTGTGTGGAGGAATTTTTCTTCGGGTAAGACATTCCAAATATTGTCCCAGAGCCAAACACTTTGGTGTTAGTCTAATTTAAGCAGTATGTTGGAATCGACTCGCAGGCCTTTGATCATATGGAGATGGTTTGTTACAAATTGAACTAACCCAGTCTCTATTTCTGGTGGATCAGAACTCTGGATTTGTTGAATTAAATGCCTCATTTAATGCAGTTTGTACATGAAAAGAAAGCTGCACTCAGGAATCTGATAGTGAATTTTTCACCTAACCAACAGGTCTCCCTTTTTTTATTATTATTACTTTTAAACCTAATCCATACTTGGTCCGCGCTGTTCCTAATCACCCTGAGGCTGTTTGTACTGAAGGTTTAAATCAGCCCGCACGTTACGGGAGGGAAGACATCACCAAATTATCAAACCATGTAATAAGGAACACATTGGAATCCTAAGCTAAAATAATTTTTACGGAGAAAAAAAATAAATTATCCTTTGGTCCTTAGTTGCCGTTCAAATAGCCCCAATTGCGGGCACTGTGAGGACTGCCCATGAAACTGACTCGAGAATTTGGCCAAGATTTTGGTTTCTTTTTATCTCAGAACTGATCCCCCACCCCCCACCCCGGACTCCCATTTTTCCCCAACGGAAGCCATCTTGAGGGTTAAAAGAGCATGAAATAACCTACTGCCACATATGGCTGCACTTTCATTTCATTTTTTTTTTTTTGCAAGTTATATTATCTCTAACTGTAGATAATGATATTATAAACCGTCATTAGTAGCTTTTTCGTACATTAAACAAACGGGGTAAGGATATGGACTTCCAGTCCGGGGGGGGGGGAGTAATCAAAACAGAAACTCCGATCGAGCTTTGGAAACGAGAATCCATGTTTTCCAAGGAATATTACATAAGAGGAAATCAGAAACATACAGGCTTGGACAGGATCAAATCCTGAACGTGAGCTGGTCCAAACAAACTATGACACACAGAGAATCATTTATGTTAGCTCATTTTAATGTTCTTCCCTCTGTGGTACTGTACGGGAGGTTTTTAAAAATGCCATACTCCTCTAGGTTTTGTTCTTGCGGTCCGGGGGAGATAGAAAGTACTGAACATGTTCTCCTGCACTGTATATTTTACTGTGATATTCGTGCCCTATATCTAGAACCTCTGCTACAAATTCGCAAGGGTCAATCTGATGTTTGCAAGATTTTTTTTTTTTTTTACTATCTCCCCATAACTCTGAGATCACTGATTTGGCGGCTAAATTTCTATGTTGTGCCATTAAGAGGAGAGGAATGTTTCAACTCCAGCAATGAAGGTTGTACCCTTTATCCCTTGATGATCTATGTTTTGTTGTGATGGCAATAAAGGTAACCGATGATGATGATGATGATGAATTGGAAAGACACACAGAGAAAGTTTCAAAGCCAGGAACAAACTAGAGAAGTTGATTTGTCAAAAAAAAATGGCATGAAAAAGCTGGGTGATTCTTCCCCCCCTCCCAAGCTCATTGTCCAGTGATCCTCTTCACATGTATTTGTCTGCTGAGATAGATTGGCTTGCAGATTTTAATAGGGTATCCACCAGCTTGTTCATCAGTGGTCTCTTCCCTGCTCACCTTGCCCCAGTAAGATCCTTCTTTCCCTCCCCCCCTGTCAACTGCAGCTTACCTTGAGCAAAGTACCTCTTTTTACACCTGTGCTGCCCCCAGTCAGCGTTAACTGTAGTTTAGTAAAACTGCTGTGTATCTTTAAGAGTAGTTGCGCCTGGGAATTGTAGTTCTCAGTTAGGGGTCCCAGAAGCTTCCCTCTGACTGGCTCATTAAGAGTAATTTCCAGAGCTCAGAGGCGCGAGGATAGGAGTTTTATTGTTCTTTTCCATTTCTTTGTCCGTGGCCCCGTCACACAGGCCACATATCATGGGGGGGAGGCGTGGCTAATTGCCCCGGTGCAGTTTGATGCATGATTACGCGATCAGATGCGCTGGCGGCACACCACGGGTCCTTCCCTTGCTCGAAAGACAGTCGAATCCGACTCTAGGGTTGCGGTGCTCATCTCCATTTCAAAGCCGAAGAGCCAGCGCTGTCCGAAGACGTTTCCGTGGTCATGTGGCCGGCATGACTAAACACTGTTACCTTCCCACCGAAGTGGTACCTATTTATCTACTTGCAATTTCTTTCTTTCGAACTGCTAGGTCGGCAGGAGATGGAACTAGAGACGGGAGCTCACTCCGTCATTCAGCACCCGGGTCTCGAACTGCTGAACTACTGACCTTCCACAGCCTGCAGTTCAGCGTCTTAACCACTTGAGCCACCACAGCTCCTACAAAGGATTGATACTGGAAGGCTAATCTGGTGTTACTGGCAAAGTCTGAATGTTCTAAGACCCCGGACGGCTTCGTCAGGCTGGTGGTTGTCACTGGGGGAGGCATTTTTTAATTTTTAACATTTTATTTTATTTACATTATTTATAACCCACCTTTCTCCCTTGGATTCGAGGCAGATTACACAAGAGCCGATATAATTGACAGGATAGGAGATGCGATAAAATTGCAATAGGATTAGAGTTGCAGAACCAATCAGAAACCTGGAAACGGCCCTGACCTGAATAGCCCCGGGCAAGCCCGATCTCGTCAGATCTCAGAAGCTAAGCAGGGTCGACTCTGGCAAGTACTTGGATGGGAGATTTCCTTGGAATACCAGCAGCAATGTTCCCTCTAAGCTGTGGAGTCTTGTGAGCAAAAATTCTACTTTGTGAGCTACTGGCATTCAGGCTGTGAGCGAGCGATTTGGCTACTGCATGAATTAGTTTGCTCTGGAGCCGTCCTTCCTGAGCTGGGACAAAAATGTGTGAGCTGGAGGCTAAAAAACTGTGAGCTAGCTCACACTAACTCAGCTTAGAAGGAACACTGACCAGCAGTCGGGAGGACAGGGGCAGGCTTCACTCAGCCACCTTTCTGAATATCCTCCAGGCCCCCAGGTGGGGTCAGTCACTAGAGGTCGCCATGGCTTCCAGGTGCACACACACTCACACGCGTACACACACGCATGCAGACACACATAACTCCCCCCAAAATCTGAAAGAGCTGAAGCAAAAGGTGCAAGAATTACACGGTAGGATTACATTAGTTACATTACATTAGTTTCAGCAAGCTACATACAGTAGTATAGACTGCAGTCCCCAATAATTTACCCCAGTAACTTTGTGAATCATTTAGCACAGTGCCTGTGTAGAAAAGCCCTCTTGGATGATTCAGGTTTGCAAAGTTTGCGGAAAGCCAGGATCAACGTTCCCTCTAAGCTGTGGAGTCCTGTGAGCAAGAATTCTACCTGGTGAGCGACTGGCATTAAAGTTGTGAGCGAACGATTTGGCTACTGCATAAATCAGTTGGCTCTGGAGCCATCCTTCCTGAGCTAAGACAAAAATGTGTGAGCCGGAGGCTAAAAATACCAATGAGCTAGTTCACACGAACTCAATTTAGAGGGGACACTGGCCAGGATGGTGGGTGCCTTCATGACCTCCTCAGGCAGAGGCCATTCCACAAGGTGGGGGCCACCACTAAAAAGGCCCGTGTATGGTTGATTTTGCCCATTTAGAAGTTGGCACCTGCAGACGACCGTGTTCGGATGAGCAAATCTGTCATGGAGATGTACAGGGGGAGAGGCGGTCTCTATTGACCTTCGAGGCGCTTCTTGACCATAGACCCTGAACGCATTGTGGCTCTGCTGCAGGCCTGCCTTAGAAAGCAAAAGGGAGTCTCCATCAGGGCGCAGACTGGCATCAAAACAATGATGGGGCTTGGAGAGTCAAACTGCATCTGAACTCTGTGGACGGCCTGCGGCTAAATTAGAACAATACGAGTTGACTCACAGGCAGCATTTGCCCTGCAAGCTTAATTAAGAAACGAATAACATTTTCACACCATATTTGTTCCCAATAAATGTCTGGGCTGTGAAAAAGACAGAACTTAACAATAACACAGGATGTGGGTTCCTTTCTTGGTTCCCAAAGATTAACTATGCATGTGTTTACTTTCCAGAGTATTAAAAGTTTATGTTCGGCATCATTTGAACGGCATGCGGGTACAGGGCAAATGCTGGAATGCTTTGTGAGTCCTGCAAGGGCTCAGTGGATTTCAATTGTAATTAGACATTTCAGTTAGCAGTTTCAGTGTTCACAGGGGCATGGGCTACATGCCAGCAAGCCCATTTTTTAAAATCTCAGCCTTCCTCCAAGGAATTCCTGACATGGGTTACATGCCAGTAAGCCCCCCCCCTTTTTTTAAATCTCAGCCTTCCTCCAAGGAATTCCTTTTATGCTCACAACAACCCTGTGAAGTAGGGGAATATACTCCCCTATAGAGAAATGTCTGACTTGAATAGCTCAGGCTAGCCTGATTTCATCAGATCTTTCAAAACTAAGCAGAGCCGTCCCTGGTTAATACTCAGATGACCCTGACTTGGATAGCCCAGATCTTGGCAGCTAAGCAGGGTCGGCCGTGGCTAGCACTTGGAAGGCGACCTTCAAGGAATACCAGGGTCGTGACGCAGAGACAGGCAATGGCAAACCACCTCTGAAATGTCACTTGCCTAAATAACAAGTCCAGCTCACCACCTAGTGGTGCATAACGCTAAAAGAGCTAGAACTTTAGGTTGCCAGACAGTGTTAGGATCCCCTGGCTATACTACACACAATGCCACACAATAATTAATTAATTAATCAGTCCTTGGGTGGGAGACCACAAAGGAAGACCCTTGCAGGGGCAAGCCATGGCGAACCACCTCTGTTCATCTCTTGCCCTGAAAACCCCATGAGGGGACACCATAAATGGGTTGTTACTGAATGGCGCTTTCTGCCACCACCCTAGAAAAGTCCACATGCAAGCATGTGATTCCCCATCTGTAGCTTGAAATCTAGAGAAAGCTCTCATGCTGTCCAAGCCAATGTCTGACCAGCAGCCCAGTACATCTGCCACCAGTTCCTTCAGTTGAGTCCTCCTTGAAGTGATAGCCCCAACTGGTTCATGTTTGTAAATAAAGTCATTAAGGTTGTTTGCTGGTGTCAGAGAACAGTGGAAGGTGACATATTCTAGATCAGAACAGAACCACCCATGTGCAGATGGGAAAATCCAGGAAGTGAGTGATTTCAGTGGTGTAGTAGCCACCATCCTGTGGATTCTCTGTTGCGATTCAGCACGCAACTCAAATTTAAATTCAAACTCAAATTTATTTCTTATGGCCGATTGACCAGCTGTACAAAAATGGAATAAAATAGTACAATCACAAGCCCCATCTACTTTACAACCGTAATCATATCCCCAGATTCTAAATCCCAGACAATAACTTTGCTCCGTCTGTGTTTTTTTTTACTAAAAACGTCCGCTTATTTATTACTAAAAAACAATATTTTGCTACTACCAAGGTTACCGACTTCTTGGTATCTTCCAACAAGTATTTCAGCAGCACAGTATCTGCAAATTTCAAATAATTATCCAAGGGTTTAAATTGGGAGACTAAAGGAAATATTAACTGATGTCTCTCTCTGGAATAGAGTGTACAGTGTAAAAGAATGTGTGTGATTGATTCAACTTCTTTATCTGAGCATAGACAACATCTTTGACCAGCATGCAACTAATGTGGGAACAGTGCCAACTAGATGTCAGAGGATGGTTCCAGCACAGAACCAATCTAAGTTTGATTCTCCTTCTCTGGGTCCACCCATGCTACTCCCTTGTAGATGCTCTAGATGATCCTTGCTGGGATGATAGCCTGGTCAAGATGTCCACAAACTGAGTTCAAATGTTCCTTGAACATTCACTGCCACAGGAAGTGGTGGCGGCTACAAGCATGGACGGCTTCAAAAGCGAATTAGATAAGCATATGGAGCAGAGGTCCATCAGTGGCTATTAGCCACAAGATATAGATAGGGGCTCTGGGGCAAGTGATGCTCTGTCTTCTTGGTGCTTGGGGGGGGTCAACAGTGGGAGGGCTTCTAATGTCCTGGCCCCACTGGTGGACCTCCTGATGGCACCTGATACTTCTGGCCACTGTGTGACACAGGGTGTTGGACTGGATGGGCCACTGGCCTGATCCAACGTTGGCGTCTCTTATGATCTTATGTTCTTATCATCTGGAATGTGGAAGAAAAACTGATCTTGCACGGTTTGAACAATCAGAGAGCAAGGAACGCTCCCAGTGAAACTTTGCCAAAATGGTACGGAGACCATGAGTTCACCCTTTGTCTCAGGGGTGTGCCCCTGAACTTCTACGGAGTCTTCCCTCCGCCTGCTACGTAGCTTCCATTCCTCTCTGCTTGCTTTATTTACAAGACAGGCTAATGTTATTTAAAAAGGACAGACCCATTAAGCATTTGGTGTTTGCTAAACAAGGGAGAAAACGGTCTCTTGCAATCCCATGGAAGCCATCCATCTTGCTCAAAGTGACTTACTGTACCGAAGAACAAATAAATACCAACCTGCATATGGGTGGCAGAGCCAAGAGGAAACGCCAGCTTTTCAGGCAGCGGCAGAAACAACATATTAAAGAACACCCACCCTCTGAAGAAAAAAAACCCCAGTCCTGTGTTCCACTGAAATTGACATAAATAAGTGGATTTCCCATATGAAACATTGTTTGTAGTGAGAGAAGCTTTTAATCCCCTTACGTTCCTTTTCTAATCTCTCTTGGAAGTGCTTGTCTAAGGAATATTACATTGATAGAAACAATTTAATTTATTAAAACTCAACCGGCAGCCAGCGCGGCGCGAGGAAATATCTTGTGCCGGGTACTCTCCCAAATGAATAGAAGGTTCCACAGGTAGGAGGCAGAGCTTTTATGCGCACGGAGCGGAGCATTCATTAAACATGCACACAGTGTGTTTCCTCCTTCTGCCAGCCCTCCCTCCCCTCCTTCGCCTGGTGTGCTTTCTGCTAGAAAGCAAACACTTTGGCATTCACGACACCTCTTTATCCCATGTGCGCACAAGCCAGCCTCCTCTCTTTCATGCACCTAGCAAACGAACGCACACAAAAGGGGGATCGAGGGAAATGAATAGGCCTGTTTGGAGGCAGCCGCTGAAAGGAAAGGGCATTCAGAGGTGAGGAGAAGGTTCGAAAGGTAATGCTTTGGAGACGCACCAAAGCCAGTTTTCAAGGTTCCGTGGCTCCTAGCATCCTCACACCAAGAAATATTTATTATTTAAGAACATAAGAGATGCCAATGTTGGATCAGGCCAAAGGCCCATCCAGTCCAACACTCTGTATCCCACAGTGGCCAGAAATACCAGGTGCCATCAGGAAGTCCACCAGTGGGGCCAGGACATTAGAAGCCATCCCACTGTTGACCCCCCCCCCCAAGCACCAAGATGACAGAGCATCACTTGCCCCAGAGTCCCTATCTATACCTTGTGGCTAATAGCCACTGATGGACCTCTGCTCCATATGCTTATCTAATTGCCTTTTGAAGCCGTCCATGCTTGTAGCCGCCCCCCCCTCCTGTGGCAGTGAATTCCAAGTGTTAATCTCTCTTTGGGTGAAGAAGTATTTCCTTTTATCCGTTCTAACCCGACCGCTCAGCAATTTCATGGAGTGCCCACGAGTTCTTGTATTGTGAGAAAGGGAGAAAAGTACCTCTTTCTCTACCTGCTCTTTCCCATGCATAATCTTATAAACCTCAGTCATGTCACCCCTCAGTCGTCGTTTCTCCAAGCTAAAGAGCCCTAAGCGCCTTAACCTTTCCTCAGGGAAAGTGTTCCAACCCTTTTATCATTCGAGTTGCCCTTTTCTGCACTTTTTCCAAAGCTATAATATCCTTTTTAAGGTGTGGTGACCAGAATTGCACACAGTATTCCAGATGAGGTCGCACCATTGATTTATATAGCGGCATTATGATATTGGCTGATCTGTTTACAATACCCTTCCTAATAATCCCCAGCATAGCATTGGCCTTCTTTATTGCAGTCACACACTGTCTCGACATTTTCAGTGAGTTATCTACTACAACTCCAAGATCTCTCTCTTGATCAGTCTCTACCAGTTCAGACCCCATCAACGTGTATTTATAGTTAGGATTTTTGGCTCCAATGTGCATCACCTTGCACTTGGCCACATTGAACCCCATTTGCCATGTTGACGCCCACTCACCCTGCCTTTCTCCTCCATGGGGACCCAAAGGAGCTTACACCATTCTTCTCTCTGTTTTATCCTCACAGCAACCCTGTGAGGTAGGCTGAGAGTGACCAAGGTCAGACTGGCCCAAGGTCACTCAGCAAGAGCATAAGAGAAGCTATGTTGGATCAGGCCAATCGTCCATTCAGTCAAACACTCTGTGACACACAGTGGCCCAAACCCAAGTGCCATCAGGAGGTCCACTAGTAAAGCCAGAACTCCAGAAGCCCTCCCACTGTTGCCCCCCAAGCACCAAGAAGACCAAGCATCACTGCCCCAGACATAAGAACACGAGAGAAGCCATGCTGGATCAGACCAATGGCCCATCCAGTCCAACACTTTGTGTCACGCAGTGGCCAAAATCCAGGTGCCATCAGGAGGCCCACTAGCAGGGCCAGAACTCCAGAAGCCTTTGCACTGTAGCCCCCCAAGCACCAAAAATACAGAATATCACTGCCCCAGACATAAGAACATAAGTGAAGCCCTGTTGGATCCAGTCCAACAGTCTGTGTCACACAGTGGCCAAAACCCAGGTGCCATCAGGAGATCCACTAGTGGAGGAGGAATGGGCTCCCAGAAGAGGTGGGAGGAGCCTCCTCCTTGGAGGTCTTCAGGAGGCGCTGCAACACCTACCTGTTTACTAGGGGTGTGACTAGCAGGCAGCTTTTCAGAGGGGAGCGGGAGAGTTTGGGGGCTTGCTATTTTATCTTTGGTTTCAGCTAGGAATGTTTTGACTGTTACTGTAAGCCTCCTTGCACTAGAGGAATGGTGGGAGATAATTTTTTTAATAAATAAATAATTGGGGAAGGAGCTGTGGCTCAGGCGTACAGCATCTGCTTGGCAGGCAGAAGGTCCCGGGTTCAATTCCCAGCACCTCCAGTTAAAAGATCCGATAGTAGGTGATGTGAAGTACCTGGAGAGCCACTACTGAATAGACAATGCTGACTTTGATGGATCAAGGGCAGGGGTCATTTCCTGCAGGAGCGCACAGGAGCAAAGCTCCGGCAGTAAAGAGCCCAGGGGGCGGGCACATGCAACAAGCCCCGCCCCCTGCTCCCAGCAGCCTCAGGCCATGAGGAGCACAAGGATCTGTGCATTCCCCCCCATAGCTAGCAATCCAAAACAGTCCAGTGGAGCCTGAGCAGTGGGTGTTGCCTTCTGACACACTTCCAGTGATGCCAGGGGGTGTGGCGTGTGCAAATAAGTTATGCTAATGAGTTATGCTAATGAGCTTCTGCAACTCTTTTTCTATGAAATGACCCCTGTATAGAATCCATGCCCAACCCTGTGGAGATAGTGCAATGACTGGCAAAAGAAAAGTAGAAATTCTGCTAATCAGGGGTCATTTCGTAGAAAAAGAGTTGCAGAAGCTCATTAGCATAACTCATTAGCATAACTTATTTGCATATGACACACCCCCTGACATCACCGGAAGTGTGTCAGAAGGCAACACCCACCGCTCAGGCTCCACTGGGCTGTTTTGGATTGCTAGCTATTGTGTGTGGGGGGGAACGTGCAGATCTGTCCTCGCAGAGGAGGGAGAGCTTGTACCTGAATAAAACGTGGTCTTAAAGGTGCCACTGGACTGTTTTGGACCAGAGGGCCGGAGAGGGGGGTGCTCTGCAGCTTACCTGGCTGCCTCTTGCTCTTCGTGGCCCAACTGAACGCTGCTGGAAGCAGGGGGTGGGGCTTGTTGCATGTGCCCGCCCCCTGGGCTCTTTACTGCCGGAGCTCCGCTCCTGTGCGCTCCTGCAGGAAATGACCCCTGCTGCTAATAGAAGAATTTATGGGAGCAATTCTCTTTGGTGAGAATATCTGCTAACTTTTATGGGTGGAAAACACTCCTGTCAGTTAGACGATCTACTTGAGCCACTTCCTTGCTTTTTTCATGAAATGCTGACGGTGCATGTGTCAGAAGTTACAGCAGACATCACCGAAGATTTCTGGAAATCGTTTCTGGAAATTTCTGGAAATGGAAATTTCTGGAAATAGAATATTAAGTCTACTAAAGAGGGGATTCGGTTTGGATTTTCAAGAGTTAATTTTGGAGTGTTCTCTAAACACTCCAAATACATTCTCACACTTATTCTTTTGAGTATATAGAATAGGTGTTAAGAATGGAGGACCTGGATCTGGAAGACCCAGTTTTGAATTCCTCCTCTGCCATGGAAGCTTGCTGAGTGACCTTGGGCCAGTCACACACGCTCAGCCTAACCTACCTTACAGGGCTGTTGTGATGATGAAATGGAGGAGAGGAGACTGATGTAATCTACTTTGGGGTCCCCCATCAAAGAAGAAGGTGGGATAGAAAAATGAAACAAAAACAAAATGTCACCTACAGCTTGCTGAGCTTAGTCTTGGGTTTTGTGCGTAGGGCTACACAATATAGTTATGACTCCTCCATTCTTTGAGAGCCTGATTCCTAGCTACTTGGAACATATTTGCAGACTTCGTAGGTCATTTTGAATCTTGCCAGAGCTGGGTTGAGCTCCATCACTAAGAAAAGCGGCCTGATGAAGCCCTGAGAAACGGCAAAGCAACCGAGGTGTGCCGTCGCCGCTCCTTTGGTTCGCACTACAGCTAGTGTTGAGCTCATGCCATCTACTGCATGCTTTCTTCTGGAAACTCTTCTCTGCACCATGAGCCAGTGACCACATCAATCTGAAGAGAGACTTGTACTTTCAAGGACTATTAGGCCACTATTCAACTGGTGCGGTTGTCATGTATGCATGGTGGCACGACGATTTGTTATGTGTATTCATTTTGGTTGTAAGTAGAACTGTATAAGACAGGAGTCTCTAGTGTGATTTGTACGGCGCGGCAGATTATCCTGTTTATTTGTTTGTATAACTGCATACACTGTATTTCCAATTTTGTGTGACTGTCTGGCAGTTGGCGACCCTAGTGTAGCTCCGCCCCTGGCCCCACCCTCTGGCTTTCTGGCTCCACCCTCTATGGTATCCATGTAACACCCAATGTTGGTATGGTGGTACACTCAGTATTTCCCGAGGGGGGAAACATCAATTTCTTTCCAAACAGTAAAATAAATAATGGCAAACCTTCCTGAGTTGTTATGGTCTAAAGAGATGGATGCCTTTGTTAAACACACTCCTGACAAGGATAATCTCTATGATCCTGAGGACGAGGTGACATTTTGGCCCACATCCTCTGGACTTCCCATCCCCGACACAGGGAATTCTCATCAGGTCGGCCGTAAATAACAAACCAGGCCTGATTCAAAGATATTACCTCACACTCCCGCAAACAAAACTAGCCTCACAGAAGAAGGCTCTGCCTACGTTTCTGTTCAATACTAAACCATCTACAGCCCAGGAAAGAGCAAGCGGGCCGGCCTCATTTGAGAAAGTCTGACTCACCAATTTCAGGAGTAATTCAGATTAATGAAGTGGTGATAACAGACGCTGGAGGTTTTTTGCTCATGTGATCTGCACTTTGATGGGATTTCCACACACTTTTTTTTTTTTAAGGTGCTTGGAATTAGAACCAGCAATGAACTCAAGTGACTTCATTTCCCCTGGGTATTTTAATTTAATGGGATATCAACTCTTTTTTTTCTTTATGCTTCCCAATTAGGGCTGTACTCAGATGCATTTAGTTCTTTGTTTCATTTTTCATGTACGGCTGGGAAGATCATCTTCATCCTCGACGAACTCCCTAGTTTGTCCAGAGGTCATTTCGGGGGGGATTGCAGTTCCCCCGGGTGAGGTATGGGGGGCGGGGCACATGATGAAGCCCCGCCCCCTGCTTCCGGCTGCCCCGCTTCCGGCCCTCATTCATCCAGGAGGAGGCAGGAGAAGAGGGAGGGTAAGTTGCTTCCTCCCTGCCTCTCCCCACCCCTGCCTGCCTGGGGCCAGGGAGGGCCTTCGCGGGGCTTCCTTGCACTCTGTTGATCTATTAAATGCAAGGCCGTAGGCGGCGGCCGGGACCGTTGGGGGTGGGGTGTGTGGCCTTATGACACACTTCCGGTGATGTCAGGGAGTGTGGCCTTATGACACACTTCTGGTGATGTCAGGGGGTGTGGCATATGCTAATGAGTTATGCTAATGAGTCCCCCTAGCTCTTTTTCTACGAAACGGCCCCTGAGTTTGTCCATTGCTTTTGCACCATTTTGTGTAATGTGATTCATTTCACACCATTTGACGCCATTTTTTACATGACTTGCCTGCTGTCGAAAAGCGACGGACGTTCCCCGAATGTGCTGGTTTTAATGGCAATGCTTCTATCGAATCCTATTAACATAATTCAGCAAAGGTTTCATCCACGAATGGAGCAATCATAAAATAGACTTGATCTTTCAAACCCAACCCAAGTTGCTTCCCCTTTGGCCGTGGAAGGTACCATCAGGGGTCATTTCCTGCAGGAGCGCACAGGAGTGGAGCTCCGGAAGTAAGGAGCCCAGGGGGCGGGCACATGCAACAAGCCCCACCCCCTGCTCCCAGCAGCCCTCAGTCAGAGCAAGAAGCAGCCAGGTAAGTTGCAGACCCTAACCCCCCCCCCTTGGCTCCCTGGTCCAGAACAGTCCAGTGAAACCTTCAAGACCAAGTTTTATTCAGGTACAAGCTCTCCCTCCTCTGCGTGGACAGATCTGCACGTTCCCCCCCCCCAAAAAAGCTAGCAATCCAAAACAGTCCAGTGGAGCCTGAGCGGTGGGTGTTGCCTTCTGACACACTTTCGGTGATGTCAGGGGGTGTGTGGCATATGCAAATAAGTTATGCTAATGAGTTATGCTAATGAGCTCCTGCACCTCTTTTTCTACGAAATGACCCCAGGGTACCATCAAATCACAGCCGACTTATGGCAACCCGGAAGGTTTTGAAGGAAAGGCAAAAAAACCCAAAACATTCAAAGGTGGTTTGCCATTACCCAGACTTCCTTGGTGGTCTCCCCTCCAAGTACGAACCAGGGCCAACCCTGCTTAGCAGCTGAGATCTGATGAGCTCAGGCTAGCCTGGGCCATCACCAACAGGGTGCTATCTTTTTGCCCAATGACAGGCAGAAAGGACATTTTACTCACTGCCACTCCAGGCAGCAAAAGAACTGGACTTACTTATTAAGCCGTGCTCCTGTTTGAAACTATGCGGTCTCCTTATTTTGATGTCAATAGCATTTAAGGACACAACAGCGAATCAGACCCCTTGGTCCATCAGAGTCAGCAGGGCTATTTCTGGGCAGGAACGCACAGGAACGGAGTTCCGGCTGGCTCCCGAGTTGGCCACGCCCAGCAGGAACTCATCAGCATAACAGGCCACACCCAACAGCAGGAACTCGTTAGGATTGGCTACGTTAGGGGTGTGTGGCCTAACATGCAAAGGAGTTCCTGCTACAAAAAAAGGCCCTGGGTTTTGACAACAAACAAGGTAAACAGAATAAGAAGCAAAAGGTGGGTGTGGCTGGATGACCACACTTCTGGTAACATGGGAATGCGGCCTAATATGCTAATGTGTGGTGCAGTCAGGGGGTGGTGGCCTAATATGCTAATGGATTTCTGCTGCTGGGTGTGGCCTATTATGCTAATGAGTTCCTGCTGGACTTTTTCTACCAAAAAAGCCCTGAGAGTCAGTACTGTCTACTTAGACTGGCAGTAGCTCTCCAGAGTCTCAGGCGGAGGACTTTCTCGTCACCTACTATTTGTCAATACTCCGTCTAAGCTGTGGAGTCTTGTGAACAAGAATTCTACTTGGTGAGCTACTGGCATTAAAGTTGTTAGCAAGCGATTTAGCTACTGCATCAATCAGTGTGCTCTGGAGCCATCCTTCCCGACCGAAGACAAAAATGTGTGAGCCGGAGGCTAAAAAACTGTGAGCTAGCTCACACTGACTCAGCTTAGAGGGAACACTGCTACTTGTTCCTTTTCACTGGAGATGCCGTGATGGAACCTGGGCCTGTAAGCATGCCAAACAGATTATGTACTACTGAGCCACAAGCCATCGAATATTTCCACTGTCCAACACTGGACACACACCTCATGCTCAGCTATATAACCCCATTCCTTGAAATCCTTCCATGGGTGCATAAGTTACTCCAAAGTGCTCTGACCTTATTTTTATTCATCACCTTTACCTCTTTGGACTATATTGCTTGTGTGTATTTGGGGTCTATTCATCACTGCCGGTAGCACTTTGTTTAGTCTTTAAGGAAAGGACACCGTCCACTAGAAAACCTCTTTGGTTTTGCATTCCATCACTCACAGAGATATCGCTGACCTGAGTCAAACCTTATGATTCTAAATTGCTCTTTTATGTTCCAGAGCCCCTGAGGCTACGGTGTTGGGGGTGGAGGGAGTTTACATTGAGAAAATCATTTATAATTGGTTTGTTTGAATCATGCCTTCTTGAAAGGCCCTTAGAAGGGGGGGCATATTAATTAGTGATAGTTTTCCTAGAAGTCAAGAAAAGGGGGAGGAAGTATATCAAAATGCTCTGAGCGTTTTACTAGTAATAACAAATGACATGGATAAAACTTACAGCTCAGGGGAGGGTCACGGCATGGCGAAATCTCTACCAAAGCCATCCATTTGGATAACGCAGCTCGCGTCCAGACTTTTAGAAATAGAGCCACATAGCCCGAGCAAAATATGTTGGTTGGCAAATAGGAAGAGCCAGAAAAAAAATGCTAATTAACTCCATGGGTTGTCAGAGGATTAAAAAAAAATGCATGCGACCCAAGACACAGTGTCCTGAGTTACATTATAAAAGATTACTTTTGGGGAAAGGTATGTAATTATGGCAATTACATAGCTTGCTTGAACAAAGTGAACAGCAGAGAACATGAGGAAGTGTTACATAGGAGAACATGTTGTCCTGTATATTTTTTCCCCATTCCTTTGAGATGTATAACCTCTCCAGTTGACAAGAGCTCAAGGCAAGAAAAAAGTATTTTTAGAAAATACCAGCCTAATAACAATTTTTTTAAAAATCGAGATTTTTTTTAAAGGAATCATGAGACATGAAAAAGTATTGCTTAACAATACACAAGGGTTTGTTGTTTTATTTATTTATTTTGTAGCATCAGGCAAATCAACATTTGGGGAACTAGTGTTTTATTGCATCCCTGGGGTCAATGACCTACCTCGCAGGGTTATTGGGAGGATGAAAGGCAGGGACTTACCCCACCCCCTGAGCTCCTTAGAGAAAGGGTAGAATACAAATGTAATCAGGAAATATAAATGGAGCATGTTGCAGGCCTTGAGAGTACAACTGTCAGAGTTGGGCTCGATCCTGGTACAGTGGCATGGATCATATTGACACAGTCCAGGAGCTACTGGGCAGGCCTGGTGCCCCCTGGAGAGTTGCTTCAGTCAAAGTGTTGACAGCTCCAGGTTGGAAAATTCTAGGAGATTTGGGGGTGGGGGAATTTTTTTAAAAATCGAGATTTTTTTTAAAGGAATCATGAGACATGAAAAAGTATTGCTTAACAATACACAAGGGTTTGTTGTTTTATTTATTTATTTTGTAGCATCAGGCAAATTAACATTTGGGGAACTAGTGTTTTATTGCATCCCTGGGGTCAATGACCTACCTCGCAGGGTTATTGGGAGGATGAAAGGCAGGGACTTACCCCACCCCCTGAGCTCCTTAGAGAAAGGATAGAATACAAATGTAATCAAGAAATATAAATGGAGCATGTTGCAGTCATCAGGCCTTGAGAGTACAGTGTGTAAGAGTTGGGCTCGATCCAAATACAGTGGCATGGATCATATTGACATAGTCCACGAGCAACTGGGCAGGCCTGGTGCCCCCTGGGGCGTTGCTTGACAGCTCCGGCTTTGAAAATTCTAGGAGATTTGGGGGTGGGGGGAGTCCGGGCAGAGTGGGGTCTGGGAAGGAGAGGGACTTCAGTGGGTTACATCGCCATAGAGTCCACTTTCCAAAGAAGCCATGTTCTCCGGGTGAACTGATCTCTCTAGTTTGGAGATCAGTTGTAATCCCAGGAGATCTCCAGCCACCATCTGGAGGTTATGAGTCCAAAAAGCTGGGAAACCTAGCACCACGAAGATCCAAAAAGAAGCAAAATCCGCTAGGAAAAACACCATCCAAAAATGCCCAAATATATAAACTCTATTTAACAATTATAAAGTTGGTGATGTCACAACATCAAAATAAGTGCATAAAAACAGCCTTCGCAAAAACGCCCGTTCCAGATACTTCAAGGAGACGTTTCCATCAACTTCTTCAGGTTGCTGGCTGTGCAGTTGGAACCCGATTTCAACAATTTCTCCTGACAGCAAGGGTTCATAGTGTGAAGAGCAAATCCTAAGTTGATGGAAATGTCTCCTTTAAGTATCTGCAACGGGCATTTTTGCAAAGGCTGTTTTTGAAAATGTTTTGAAAACATGGATTCCTCCTACTGAGTTGAACAGACTACATGGACTTTTGGCATTTTTGGATGGTGTTTTTCCTAGCGGATTTTTGCTTCTTTTTGGACCACCTGTTGGTTGGCAAAGCCTCTTTGGGGTGGAGTCTGGGAAGGATGGGATTTGGGGAAGGGCTTCATTGTGGTATAAAGCGACAGAGTCCACCCTCCAAAGCAGTGTTCTTCTCCAGGGCAACTGATCTTTGTGTTTTGGAGAGCAGTTGTAATTCTGGGGGATCTCCAGGCCCCACCTGGAGGTTGGCAAGCCTAGCAGTCTGTCACCTGCCTCTAAATCAGCCCCTTTCCAGGATGATTCTCTCGCCTCCAACCTGATTCAAGAGGCTAGTGAGTTTCTTTGCAAGAGTCAAATCAAGTTTTAATATGCAAATCTGGGAGATAACAGCTCCTGTTTCCCAAGAGCTTATATAAGTGGTTGACAATACCCTTTCAAAGTAGAACATGGGGTGGATGCTAATGAATCATTAGGGTTAATTATATATCTTCATGTAGCTGTGAAGGATTATTTAAAGCAGTAGAGGTTTTTGCCTTGCAACATGTTGTGTGGGAAATTATGAACTTTCAGGACATAACTGATGCTCACATAACCACAACACATTAACAGCAGATTGCGGGAAAGAAACGAGCAGTGAGAAACGGAAATACACAAAGGATCCTCCTCTTTTTATTCATCTCTGTTGATAAAGAAATTGCCCAATGGACTCCTTTAAAAAAAAACATGGAAGATTGTGGCATTTGGTTGTCGCTGGGATCACAACCGTGTTTAGGTGTCCTTCTAAAAAGCTTTTCCCATTTGGTCAGCAGAATACAACAGATATAAAAAAAATTCTGAAAGTAACTCCCGAAACCAAAGACCTACAGCTTACCAAAACCATCGTAACCAGGGCTATTTTGGGGCAGGAAATTATTTAAAGCAGTAGAGGTTTTTGCCTTGCGACATGTTGTGTGGGAAATTATGAACTTTCAGGACATAACTGATGCTCACATAACCACAACACATTAACAGCAGATTGCGGGAAAGAAACGAGCAGTGAGAAACGGAAATACACAAAGGATCCTCCTCTTTTTATTCATCTCTGTTGATAAAGAAATTGCCCAATGGACTCCTTTAAAAAAAAAATGGAAGATTGTGGCATTTTGTTGTCGCTGGGATCACAACCGTGTTTAGGCGTCCTTCTAAAAAGCTTTTCCCATTTGGTCAGCAGAATACAACAGATATAAAAAAATATCTGAAAGTAACTCTCAAAACCAAAGACGTACAGCTTACCAAAACCATCGTAACCAAAGATAGATCGAGGTCTGCAGCCGTGTTGGTCTGAAGCAATAGAACAAAGTTAGAGTCCAATGGCAGCTTTAAGACCGGCAAAGTTTTATTCAAAATGTGAGCATACGAAAGCTCACATCTTGAATAAAACTTTTTCGGTCTTAAAGGTGCCATTGGATTCTAACTTTGTTCCATTGCAACCAAAGTTATCCATTCAAAACACACAACTACACCATGTGAACAGGGGTCATTTCGTAGAAAAAGAGGTGCAGGAGCTCATTAGAATAACTCATTAGCATAACGTATTTGCATATGTAACCCCCCCTGACATCACCGGAAGTGTGTCAGAAGGCAACACCCACCCCTCAGGCTCCACTGGACTGTTTTGGATTGCTAGCTATTGGGGGGGGGGGACATGCAGATCTGTCCTTGCAGAGGAGGAAGAGCTTGTGCCTGAATACAACTTGGTCTTAAAGGTGCCACTGGACTGTTTTGGACCGGGGGAGCCGGGGGAGCTCTGCAACTCACCTGGCTGCTTCTTGCTCTGCCTGAGGGCTGCTGCGAGCAGGGGGTGGGCTTGTTGCATGTGCACCCCCCCGGGCTCTTTACTGCCGGAGCTCTGCTCCTGTGCGCTCCTGCAGGAAATGACCCCTGCATGTGAAAGTGGTGGAGCTGCACGGGGACTGCCAAATTATAATGGTCCATCTAATTCTCTCCCTGTTGCAAGGTTTCAAACACTTCTCCCCTGGGCACTATGGCTCCCACCAGAATCTTTACTGTCATCCAGTGGGAGTTCTTGGAAAGTGAGCGGAACCATTCCCCAAATTCTGATACACCATTGCCAGATTTTTTAAAAAAGTTATTTGAGAGACGGCCACAGCACAAATCTCTATGCTGAATGAGCAGGTAAACTGATGCGTCTGTTAACCTCCAGAGCTCCCCCCCCCTCCATTCTGGGGGGAAGTCCTTGTGCCCCCCCCCATGCAAGCCAGCTAGGTTTCTTTTGTGTGGGGCGCTGCTACCAAGTAGAGGACATTGTGACCTACTTGTCTCTTCTGGTTTGAGCTGCAAATTCCTGTTTTCATGTTCATTTCTCCCTTTTGGGGGTATCGGACCCTGATACTTTACTTTGGCCCCGGGCATACGGGCCGGCTTAATGGGCTCGTATGGACGGGGCCTTTGTTTAGAATATTTATTTTAAACTGAAAAATGCACAACTCGCCTCTCCAAGGAGCCCGGAGAGCCATTGTTTCCTTACATGCTTCTCAGTGTTATTGGTGCACATCCCTCAACACATTTCTCAGTGCTACTGGAGCATCAGTACATCATCATTACACATGATAAGTAAGGATGGCATGTGTTGTGCATGTAAATGATGGACAAATTGCATATAAAAACTGTACAACAGGCATCCACAGTACAAATAGGTCTATAAAAGCAACAGTGAAGGACAGAAACGATTGGCAAGTATAAAGGTAAAGGTTCCCTTGCTCGAAAGCCAGTCGAATCCGACTCTAGGGTTGCGGTGCTCATCTCCGTTTCAAAGCCGAAGAGCCAGTGCTGTCCGAAGACGTCTCCGTGGTCATGTCGCCGGCATGACTAAAGACCAAGGTAACACTGTTACCTTCCCACCGAAGCGGTAACTATTTATCTACTTGCAATTTCTTGCTTTCGAACTGCTAGGTTGGCAGGAGCTGGAACTAGAGACGGGAGCTCCCTCCGTCATGCGGCACTCGGGTCTCGAACTGCTGAACTACTGACCTTCCACAGCCTGCAGTTCAGCGTCTTAACCACTTGAGCCACCGCAGCTCCCATTGGCAAGTATATAAATTAGTATACCCATCCCTATTGGTGACTCATTCCCTGACCTAGATGGCCCAGGTGAGCCTGATCTCAGCAGAAGCTTGGAAGCTAAGCAGAGTCGACCCTGGTTAGTGCTTGGATGGGAGACCATCTATGAGGCCCACGGTTGCAATGCAGAGGCAGGCAATGGCCAACCACCTCTGAATGTCTCTTGTCTTGAAAACCCAGAAAGGGGTTACCGTAAGTCTGTGGCAACCAGTGTGTCAGGTTCCACAGCCAACAACGGAGTACACGCTTATCAGAAAGGTTATACTTTATTGAAGAGCTATAGATGCATTAACAGAAGCACTGTTAAGAATGGCGTTGCCCCTACAGGCAAAATGGGATATAGGGCATTCATATGCACACACACCCCTTCCATAGGCCAATTAGCCATATTCCTGCGCGCGGGAAAAGGAGCCCCAGACCGTTAGAACAGAAGCTTCCACAGTTTTCCCAAAGCTCCAGACACTACACCACCTGCGCATCTTAGAGATAACAGCGTTACAGCAGAGATAAAGCACAGAAGGAATGCAGCGGTAATTAGCACACTGAAAGGGAAGCCTTTGGCCTCCTGAACTATCATG
>NW_015170922.1:0-19957 GCF_001447785.1 Gekko japonicus | reverse complement strand
AATGCCGCAGTAATTAGCAGACAGAGAAGGAAGCCGATGGCCTCCTGAACTATCATGGGAGCATAGCTGACATTGTGCTCCCTCTAAGCTGAGTTAGTATGAGCTAGCTCACAGTTTTTTAAACTCTGGCTCACACATTTTTGTCTTAGCTCAGGAAGGATGGCTCCAGAGAAGACTAATTTATGTAGCAGCCAAATCACCTGCTTACAACCTTAATGCCGGAAGCTCACAGAGTAGAATTTTTGCTCACAGGACTCCATAGCTTAGAGGGAGCACTGGCTGCAACTTTGATGACATTTTCCACCACCAGTGTATATTACATGAATGCATTTTATTCCACAATGCTCCAACTGGTTTCCATATAAGGTGGCCAGCTACCTGGATATGCCTTGACCTTTTAACAGAGGCTTAATGTGTGGAGACTGGCAGTTGAAGCTTTTCATGGCGTGGGGGTGAACAACCTTGCCTGGTAAAATACATCCCAGTATGCCTAAAGGGACAGGATGTTTTGGGCAGAACACAGTAAAGGCAGTGAAAAGGAAGAGTCTAAGGTGGAGCTAATTTGGGCTTGCGGATTCATTCTGATTTACACGTAAAGGGCCATAATTTGGATGTTAGCAGCTGAATGCTAGTTGAATAAGAGTTGAATTACAGGATGTACATCTAGGCGGGGTGTCTGCTGTTCTTGTTCGACAATTGTCTGGATTTGTTTTGTTTTCCCCCCTCTGGTGGTTACCTCGGATTGTGGTCTCTTTGTTACAGTCAGTGGACGAAACCAACAAACCAGCTGAGCTGAGATGAAACTCTGGGGGAAGAGTTTCTCCTCCTACAGAGCAGGGCTGTATTATCCATAAGGCTGACTAGGCCGAAGCCTAGGGGCCCATCCTTTTTATTTATTTCTTTATTTGTGCTGAGGCTCTGCTATTTTCTCTTCATATACAGCCTGTTAATATATAAGCTTTATTAATAAGATAATTAACTGCTTCCTTATTGCAGTGAAACAAATTGTCTCTTATATTAAAACAATTATCCATAAATTATATATATATTAATAAATACTAAAAAAAATATTCACTTCAAAATATTACAGTATTGAACAATTATACCCCCAAAATGTGCTTTCCTGAAGAGTTCTACTAGTGCTATAATATATATATAATATAATTCTTCACAAGGCCCTCAAAATGAATATGGGGCTATATTTTTGTTGTTCAGTCACACAGTCGAGTCCAACTCTTTGCGACCCCATGGACCAGATCACGCCAGGCCTTCCTGTCTTCCACCGTCCTCTGAAGTTGGCTCAATTTCACCTCTCCCCACCCCTGCCTGCCTGGGGCCAGGGAGGGCCTTGGCGGGGCTTCCTCGCACTCCCGCCGGCCTTGCAGGTCCACCGCCGGGCCCCTGATGTCAGGGGGTGTGGCATATGCTAATGAGTTATGCTAATGAGTTCCCCTAGCTCTTTTTCTACAAAACAACCCCTGGCCGTACTACAGAGTAGGTAAAAGGTTCCCTTGTTCAAAAGCCAGTCGAATCCGACTCTAGGGTTACGGTGCTCATCTTCGTTTCAAAGCCGAAGAGCCAGCCGAAGACATTTCCGTGGTCATGTGGCCGGCATGACTAAACACCAAGGCGCACGGAATGCTGTTACCTTCCCACCGAAGTGTTACCTATTTATCTACTTGCAATTTCTTGCTTTCGAACTGCTAGGTCAGCAGGAGCTGGAACTAGAGACTGGAGCTCACTCCGTCTTGCGGCACCCGGGTCTCGAACTGCTGAACTACTGACCTTCCACAGCCTGCAGTTCAGCCTCTTAACCACTTGAGCCACCGCAGCTCCTTTTCTACAGAGTAGACCTGTTCTTAAATAATGGGGGCATTATGGGGGGAGGGCAGAACTACTTCTCCTTTTGGAAGATGACCAATGGGAGGCAATTGTTGTTTGGTATACTTCATCAGTAAAAGTACACCCAGTAGGATGGAGCTATGTGGATCTCTCTCTCTCTCTCTCCTCCCTCCGAGTTTGTGTGTGTGGCCAGAAAGAACAAGACCAGAGAGTTAACAGAATATTGAAATAGGTCGCGGAAAAGAAGAGATGAGTAACCTGGGTGAAAAGACGTTCACATTTCTCCATTTCTGCTGTCAACTAAATAAACTGCCAAAGTCCCATCAGGGCCGGTGTTTCCCAGGGGCATTTCAATCAGAGATGGAAAATGGGCACCTTGGGGTGAATGTTCTTTAAACAGGGATTCAGGCCAGGGAAAGACGTGAAATGCAGTTGTGAAGGCTGCCTGGTTTCTGAAAGCTCGACGCACTGAAACATCACGAATTGTCAGGTTTTGGATATTTGAGGACCAAGCAAAGCCTCGTCTCCAAAATCGTCAGCAGATTCAAATAGCTAGACAAGACATGGGAAAGCAAGGAATGTTTCTTGTCTCTCTGATTTGCAAATGCAGAGGCTGTTACGAGGATTCAGTTTTATCCTGCAAAAAAGGGAGGCAGAGAAAGCCACGCTCAGGTTGTCAACTCGGAGTCAGGAAATGCCTGGAGATTGGGGGTGGAGCCCGAGGAAGGCACAGTTTGGGGAGGGGAGGGACTTCAGCATGGTTCAGTGCCATAGAGTCCACCCTCTAAGGCAGCCATTTTCTTCAGGGGAACAAATCTCTGTTGCATGGAGATGGGTTGTAATTCCAGAAGATCTCTGGGCTCCAACTGGAGGTTGGCAACCCTACAAGGAAAGGTGTGAATGAATGGCGCTTTCTGCCACCACCCTAGAAAAGTCCACATGCAAGCATGTGATTCCCCATCTGTAGCTTGAAATCTAGAGAAAGCTCTCATGCTGTCCAAGCCAATGTCTGACCAGCAGCCCAGTACATCTGCCACCAGTTCCTTCAGTTGAGTCCTCCTTGAAGTGATAGCCCCAACTGGTTCATGTTTGTAAACAAAGTCATTAAGGTTGTTTGCTGGTGTCATAGAACAGTGGAAGGTGACATATTTTAGATCAGGAAAGAACCACCCATGTGCAGATGGGAAAATCCAGGAAGTGAGTGATCTCAGTGGTGTAGTAGCCACCATCCTGTGGATTCTCTGTTGCGATTCAGCACGCAACTCAAATTCAAATTCAAATTCAAATTTATTTCTTATGGCCAATTGACCAGCTGTACAAAAATGAGATATTGGCTCCACAAACCGATAAATAAAAATGATAAAGAATTCCAGGCCTTCCGTTGGCTCACACAGTAGGTGGGCCTGAAGTGTACAGCAATCCGGTGTAGAAACCTGTGGGAACCTGATGGCCGATTCACATATTACATATTTGAGTGAGCAGCTCAGAAGTGTTCAGCCTATTCCTACAAACTGGAAGTATTTGTGCATGCGGCTGCAGTTCTTAAGTGGCAAACCTGGGTTTGCCTCTGAGTAATGTGCAAAGCAGCCTTTTCAAATTATGGAACACGGTGTAAAGGACTTTGTTTTTGGAAAGCAGTCATTTTCGCAATTTTAAAAAATCTGCAACTGTATTACAACGGGTCACAACATCAGGTGTGGTCTAGGAGAATAAAGCCATGTAAAGCACTTAATAATGGCCTGTTCTAGTAACGCAATAAATCGTGCTACTTTAGAGAGCCCTGACATACAGTGCTGTTTTGGAAAAGGCCATTCTTAAGGTGGAGTAGTGTCAGTATACAGTCCAGTGAGTAGCCTGCATGTGTTGGATCATGAATTCTGCATGGTACGGGTAATTCTTTCTGGGCGGTCATGAGTTCACTGAGGGCGCAGCTCCGCTCATGATGTTATATCTTCATAAACACGTTTGCTATTGTTACTTAACCCAGGGTCTGTTGTTTCCTTGCTGACAGAAGAGATACCAAAACGTGAAATGAAGCACACCGTCTTGTGTTTTCATGATAAGATCGACACTGGAGACGGATCCTTAAAAAAACACAAGCTGTCTTCTGGATGGCCTCCTGTTTAGAATGCTGAAAGTTCTATCCTCCTCTCTGCACATCACATTATTTTAAACAGACAACGGAATGAGCTAATATTCTGAGAGCCAGTTTGGTGTAGTGGTTAAGTGCGCGGACTCTAATCTGGGAGAACCAGGTTTGATTCCCCACTCCTCCACTTGCAGTTGCTGGATGACCTTGGGCGAGCCATAGTTCTGAGAAGAATTGTTCTCTCAAGGGCAGTCCTCGAGAGAGCTCTCTCAGCCCCACCTACCTCACAGGGTGTCTGTTGTGGGGAGGGGAAGGGAAAGGAGCTTGTAAGCCGCTCTGAGACTCCTTTGGGTAGTGAAGAGCAGGGTATAAATCCAATCTCTTCTCTTCTTCTTTTATTACACGCTGTGTCCCCCCTCCCCCCTTTCTCAACACTTTCTTTCTGTTATAAATATACTCCAACTTTCTTCCAATATATTTATTTATTTTTATTTATTTTATTTCTCAGATTTCTATCTTGCCCTCCCAACCGAGGCTGGCTCAGGCTGGCTCACATAAAACAGTACGTAAATTACAGTAAAAATAATTAAAACACTTAAAACCATACTATAACCAATTGATGACATAAAGTGCTAGTACTAATTGTCCTTGGTTGTTGTTGTTGTTGTTACTTCAACGATGGCTGCCAAAGTCTCTCCAGATGATCGTCTCTCAGATCTCCTTCAGATATCATAGAAGCAATCGGGCACCGTTGTTAAAATTCCAGGGACAAGGGGCTCTCTATTCTACTGCTGTTAACTATTGATGGTATTTAGCGGTGGCGGTGGCTCCAAAGGTTTGGTGGAAGAGCTTCATTTTACAGGCCCTGTGGAACTGTAAGAGGTTCCGCAGGGCCCTGATCTCTACTAGGAGCTCATTCCACCAGGACGGAGCCACCACTTCGAAAGCTCTGGCCCTGGTTGTCACCAGCTCAGGAGAGCCAGCCAGTTCTGGGCCCCTGAACGCAGTGCTCTCTGGGGAACATATGGGGAAAGGCAGTCCTTCAGGTATGCAGACCCCAGACCATAAAGGGCTTTAAGGGTCAAAAACAGCACCTTAAAACGAATTCGGTATTGTTATTGGCAGCCAGTACAATGCCTCTAGGACCGGCTGGATGTGCTCCCAAACTGGGAGTCCCATCAACAGCATGGCCAAACTGGGAGTCCCGTCAACAGCATTTTGCACCACCTCCAGCTTCCGGATTTGAGACAAGGGCAGCCTCATGTAGACAGCATTATAGTAGTCCAGAGGTGACCATTGCATGGATCACTGTCGCCAACTCGTTGCGCTCGAGGAAGGGAACCAGCTGCCTAATCAGGGTCCAAAGTGGGTGATAGCAATAATAAATACACTTAATAAATACACTATAAATGTATCTAATTCTCAACATGTCCCCAGCTGCAGATACATAAACCTGCAATTTGCAGCCATGCAGAGAGAAGAGAGATTTTCATACAAAACTGAGGAACCCCCAGGTTTGCAGAAAAATCCCAAAATTTACCCCCAAAGATGGAGGGGGATGTTAAAAGTCTCCAGAGTACTGTTGTCTGTCCTTGCCCAGGCAATGCATCTGAACTGGCCCACCATTGGAGATGTAGGAGGAAGGATATCTGCCTGATAGCTCATCATATTCTCCCGAGATAATTCCTCTGCCCAGAACCTGCCCTCCCCCGGTTCCACTCCCAAATTTCCAGGAATTTTCCCAACCAGCATTAGCAACCCTACAGTCATACCCAGGGGTCATTTCGTAGAAAAAGAGGTAGAGGAGCTCATTAGCATAACTCATTAGCATGACCTATTTGCATATGCCACACCACCTGACACCACCGGAAGTGTGTCAGAAGGCAGCACCCACCGCTCAGGCTCCACTGGACTGTTTTGGATTGCTAGCTATTGGGGAGGGGACATGCAGATCTGTCCTCGCAGAGGAGGGAGAGCTTGTACCTGAATACAACTTGGTCTTAAAGGTACCATGGGACTGTTTTGGATCGGGGAAAAGGGGGGCTCTGCAACTTACCTGGCTGCTTCTTGCTCTGACTGAGGGCTGCTGGGAGCAGGGGGTGGGGCTTGTTGCATGTGCCCACCCCTTGGGCTCTTTACTGCCAGAGCTCCACTCCTGTGCGCTCCTGCAGGAAATGACCCCTGGATACCCCTCTGTCATGGAAGCTCACTAGGCGAACTTGTGAGGATAAAATAAAGTCAACGATGTAAGCCACTTTGGGGAGACAAGTGGGAATGCATGACGTAAATAAACTCTACGTGCACAGGAGTTCCACGTGCTTCGTTGGGCCCTCCCCCTTATCCTCTATCGTCACTGGCCCCCCATTCATGAACATGATGGCCCACAGCCATCAAGAACACCGTCTGTCACTTGCGGGAGCAAATAGTGAAAATGGAGTCCTGGAGACGTCCCTGGAGAAAAATATTGTGAATGTTACTGAAATTTTTTTCGTGTGACTCAGATTCCCTACAGCTAGTTTGCTCGAACAGGATCTTCCAAACATATCTCAGTGTGTACCGCAAACAACTTCCAATTGCTCTCCTTGCTGCTGGCGCTGATAACATCTGTTTCCAGAACAGTGGGAGGGGAACAAGGTGTGCCTCCATTTACTCTCCCTTGTGTAGCAATTTGAACAATCAGTCTTCATCATCAGGAGGAGGAGGAGGAGGTTCGTAATTTTCTATTGTGCCGATTGAGTGCGATTGGATTGCTTTTTTTTAAAAAAAAAGCCATCCTGAACACACGCATGGAAATGCAGGGTACAAATTTAATAATTAAATTCTCAGCAGAGGCCAAACAGGATCAAAAGGCTAAACAAGACATATACAAATACACAGATGGACGTCTCTCCCCCAATGAAGCCAAAGATGCAAAACATCACATCTCGTATAAGAGAGATCTACTTTCGTGCTAAAGGGTATATGTTAATACCCTCGAAGGTCGTATTCAAGCGTAGGGGTGGAAGCCCCCTAATTTCGGAATGCTCTAGCATATGGAACCAACCGTTTCTCATGTGCCCTCACACTAATCTTCAGAACAGGTGTACGGCTTTGGCTGCCGACTCTCAGCTTTCACACATAAAGGATCATGCAGCAAATCTCATTAAAGGGTTTTATAAAAGTTTTAAGAAGCTAAAGAGTCCTGCGGGCCAAATTAAGATCCTTCAATTTACGGCAATAAAGTTATTAGGGGAGCAGTGGTCACAATGGAAAGCCTGTTTCTTCTGCCGACGGAATGCGGAGTGGACGAAAAACGAGAAAGGTTGAGTTTTCCAATAGGTCGGGGGCGGGGGGGGGTTGGAGGAAATAACTCACTATATTGTATCGTGCTTGTGACCGTGAAGCCTCTGATTGGATCGGCCGCGGTCAATCTAAACGTCCCTCTGCTCAAAGCCCTAAATAGATTGCAGTCCAACTTCAGCAAGGGGTGTGACCATTGTCCATTGGGCTGGGACATAAACATCCATTTCTCTGCATTCAGACATTGTGACAAATTGGAGTCAGATGGAGTATTTCCTAAACCAGGAATTTTCGGTCAACATTCCATGTGCAAAGGGAGCAGGCAAGAGTGAGAATCCATCCGATTTCTTCTTGTGATGTACTCTGGTTTGTTTGTAATGTTCAAATACAGCCAGGGTCTAGATTCTGTACTGTGGAATTTTGACAGAGGAATTTTGCGGCTTCTATTGGGCACCTGGGTGGGAAGGCAGTGTGGTCTAACCTGTTCTTGTCAGATCTAGGAAGCTAAGCAGGGTTAGTGCTTGGATGGGAGGCCACCAAGGAAGACTCTGCAGAGGAAGGCAATGGCAAACCACCTCTGCTTCACTTTTGCCTTGAAAGCCCCTTACCGAGGTCAGTTCTTGGATGGGAGGCCACCAAGGAAGACTCTGCAGAGGAAGGTCAATGGCAAACTACCTGTTCTTCTCACTTGCCTTGAAAGCCCCTTGCTGGGATTGTCATAAGTCAGTAGCCACTTGACAGCATACGCATGCATACATATTGGCAACCTCTTACTTCTGTGACCTGGAAGCCTTATGGGACCAAGGAGCGCCACAAAATCAGGATAGACGCTGTGCTGATCTGAGCTTTCCAGCTGATTCTTTGGTGGCAAGCTTTTGGGTCTAGCTCTGTTAGAGGACAGTCATTTTGATTTAAGTCAGCTGGAGTTAATGGTAGGCATTAGTGAGAATAATTGCCTGATACCTCTTGGAGCTGCCCTCCAGAGTCTCAAGGAAATGACACACTACAGGTTCTGTGAGAACTCCAGAGGAGGTCAATGGTTTCATGCTCTTACCTAATCATGTGCACTGTCATTTTTTGTTTTGCTTTCCCCCCCCTCTTCCGAGCTGGATGAGAAGGAGATTAGTACCTGCAGGTACAAACACACACACCAATGAAGATACAAGACAACCATGTCTGGGTTAGGTCTATTTATTAATTAAAGATGCTGATCTACATTATCAAACTATTCCTTTAATAGTTGAGTGGGTGGCAACAAAGTTAGCCCAATGGCTGACAGGAATTTGGATCAACTCCACCCTGGCTCCAAACCAGTGTTCCCTCTAAGCTGAGTTAGTGTGAGCTAGCTCACAGGTTTTTAGCCTCTGGCTCACACATTTTTGTGTTTGCTCAGGAAGGATGGGCTCCAGAGCAAACTAATTTATGCAGTAGTCAAATCGCTTGCTCACAACTTTAATGCTGGTAGCTCACAAAGTAGCATTTTTGCTCACAAGGCTCTGCAGCTTAGAGGGAACATTGCTCCAGACTTGACCAGCACCCCATCCAGATTAATTTAACCTATATTTAGAATATGCATATATTAACATCTAGTTAGTTAGATTCAGGTGGGTCTAAGTCTGATTTCATCCCTAGTTGGGAAGAGTTGAATACTGACAGTTTCGGAATTCAGCCCTGACTGAGAGCAGTTTAACACAGGCAGGAGAACTGCAGAAAGTATGCAAGGACAAGCGGGTGGTTAGACGGAGACTCCCATTCAGGCCAAAGAAAGGGGATAGATCTGCTAGTGAGAGGAGAATTTCCCTATCCAGTCAAATAGGGTGGTCAGGTCTGAAGCCCCAGAACAAAGTTTGGGTCCAGTGGCACCTTTAAGACCAACAAAGTATGATTCTGGGTATAAGCTTCTGTGTACATGCACACTTCTTCAGACATCAGACTTCAGTTAGTTAGTTAGTTAGTTAGTCAGTCAGTCAGTCAGTTAGTTTAGTTAGTACAAGATTTCTTCCTTCATCAGGGATGCAAGGCAGCTAACGGTTTAAAAACGTATATGATAAAAACATAGAAGAAAGTTTGAGTTCAGTGGCACCTTTAAGACCAACAAAGTTTAATTCTGGGTCTGGTTGGTTAGCATCAACTGAGCAGAGAAAGACGTTGGAACTGGATGCTGAGGAAATTAAGTCTGGTTTCATCCCTAGTTGAGAAGAGTTGAATACTGACAGTTTCGGAATTCAGCCCTGACTGAGAGCAGTTTAACACAGGCAGGAGAACTGCAGAAAGTATGCAAGGACAAGCGGGTGGTTAGACGGAGACTCCCATTCGGGCCAAAGAAAGGGGATAGATCTGCTAGTGAGAGGAGAATTTCCCTATCCAGTCAAATAGGGAGTTAGCTCTGAAGAGCGGAGAGATCCCTGCTCTGGTGTGCCTTTAGAGACATTAAGATTCAGTTAAAAACTCAAGATGAGTACTGGTGTTTCAAGAGAAGGGGTTTGGGTAGTGGAAAGAGCATTCCAGCCTTAGAGTGTACCAATCTTTTAGGGAAAAAACGAGTTAGAGAATACTCAAAGAAAGTGTGCTGAAGTGTTTGGGGAAAACAATGGAATAAAATCCTCTCAACAGAAAGATTTAAGTCACTGGGAATAGCTTAAGAAACTCTCATTAGCCTGAAATATAAAAATTAAACTCTGTGCATTTACTGATTTTACCTCAGAGGAGCTGTGGTGGCTCAAGTGGTTAAGACGCTGAACTGCAGGCTGTGGAAAGTCAGTAGTTCAGCAGTTCGAGACCTAAGTTGCCGTATGACAGAGTGAGCTCCCGTCTCTAGTTCCAGCTCCTGCCAACCTAGCAGTCCGAAAGCAAGAAATTGCAAGTAGATAAATAGGTACCACTTTGGTGGGAAGGTAACAGTGTTCCGTGCGCCTTGGTGTTTAGTCATGCCGGCCACATGACCACGGAAACGTCTTCGGACAGCGCTGGCTTTTTGGCTTTGAAACGGAGATGAGCACCGCAACCCTAGAGTCGGATTCGACTGGCTTTCGAGCAAGGGAACCTTTACCTTTACCTTATCTATATTGAGTTACCTCAGAAATTTTACCCCTGATTTCCCCTCTGTGTTGAACAAAATATTTTGTTTATTTGGGATATAAAAACTTCTTGAGTGCCGTTTAAGTCATATAAGTTAAAGTGAGCTCCCATTCCTTTCCTCAGGTCCCTCAGCTGAGCAAACAGCCAAAATATTATATTGTGACCAGGTGGGACAGCCAGAATTCTTCAGGAAAGAAGGAAACAGACCACCGGGGTGGCTCAGTCATAGAAGGGAAAGAAAAATCTTGCCTCTGAGGGAGGGAAGTGGACTTGAAGTTTCCACTGGACTCAAGCTTCTGTTGCTTCAGACCAAGACGTCCTCAAAACCACTAAAACCGAACAAAAACATATCATTAAAATAATTGAAAACCAAACCTACTACAAATGTGCATGCAGCAACATGAAACAGAACAATTAAAACATAGAGCAGGAAGGAGGGATCACTGAGGGAACGTCAAACGAAACAAGAAAGTCTTCACCCGCTGGCGGAAGATGGCCACCCCTGGGGATAGAGTTCCAGATTACATTAATGATGAGATGCCAAGCCTCCTCTTCCTCCTCTCAAATGTGCTGTTCCAGCAACTAAGGGTCAGGTTGATGATTCTCAGAACCAAAGACCACCAGACATCCCACTGCCCCAGTGAATGATGGGATATTTTAGGAACGGCCCTTCTCTTCATCCTTATATGCCCCAGGGTGCTTGCTAACTAGCTCTACCTGTGTTCTAGCAAACCGCCCTATTTATGCCAGCCCTAGATATGTCCTAATTGGTCACAAGACTTGGCCTCATTATGACACCACACCCAAAGATCAGCATGAAGCAGGAGCCGCAAGATCCCCTGCAAGATCCAATTTGTGGAGATTCCCCCACAATTCTGGCTGGCCCCCTAAAACGACCACCTAATCCTACACAGATCCAAAATGGTGGGATGGGTGGGTCAAGAGCATGCAGCCAATAGGGAAGTTAGACCATGCTTTTTGAGTGTCTCCCTCAAGCCTTCCCATTGGCTGGGCACCAGTCCCTCTAACCAATGATGCCTTGTGCCTTGTTTGAATGTAGAAGGGAGAGACGGGAGCATCCCTGGCTTTATCAAAGCCGAGGATGGATTTCCAAAGGTTATCATCCTCCAGTATCATGCATTGTCTTCAATTTAGCTAACCGTTGGTTAGCCGGTTTGGTGTAGTGGTTAAGTGCGTGGACTCTGATCTGGGAGAACTGGGTTTGATTCCCCACTCCTCCACTTGCAGCTCCTGGATGACCTTGGGCAAGCCATAGTTCTGGCACAGATGTTCTCTCAAGGGCAGTCCTCGAAAGAGCTCTCTCAGCCCCACCAACCTCACATGTCTGTTGTGGGGAGAGGAAGGGAAAGGAGTTTGTAAGCCACTCTGAGACTCCCACCGCAGTCTCTTCCTCCTCCATCATTATTTAAATAAGCCATTATTTTAAAAAGTGAATTTACAGCACCTCAAATACTAAACCAAAACAATTACTCCATGTTGACATAACATCAAACTAAATATCAGAGAGGAAGATGTTTTTCTTTCCTGAAAAGCCACAGAAAAAATCATCAGTGGCAATGGAGAGAGAGAGTGGCCAAGGGGGTAATATATGGGTTCTTATTTCCAAAGGTTAATAGACAAAACAAGTTTGGACCCAACTGACCTTTCACCTTCGACCTACAGGGAAGTCGCTTGCAGAGTCAGATAGGATGACAACGTGCCCGTCGTGTAAATCAGCCTCTATGATTAATGAATCTATCATCATTAAATGCTACATGCTTCACTATCTAATAGATGGCTGTGTTGATATTTCATGTACTCGAATACATTGTGATCTAGTGCTAACAATGGGGAGGGGTTGCCACGGGACTGTGTTTTGCTCTGTGGCACTGGATATCATGAAGCCAGAGACCTTCAGGAAACACACTGATGGGCATCCTGGCACTGCCAGGGACCACACTGGGGATCATTATTCAGGGAATAACCAATATTTAAGCGAGATGATGGGTTTGCTATTTCAAAAGCCTTACAGGGGACATAATTTGACAGAAATGAACTGTGCCTGCACAGTTTGTTGTAGTGGCTAAGATCGTGGACTCTAATCTGGGAGAACCGGGTTTGATTCCCCTCTCTCTCCCCCCCACATGCAGCAGCTGGTGTGACCTTGGGTCAGTCACAAGTTCTCTCAGAGCTGTTCTCTCAAGGGCAGTTCTGGAAAGAGCTCTCTCAGCCCCGCCTACCTCACAGGGAGTCTGTTGTGGGGAGGGGAAGGGAAGGAGATTGCAAGCCACGCTGACACTTTGAGTGAATCTCTTCTCTTCTTCCTTTTCTTCTTTTCCAATGCATAACATGGACAGACTCTAGATTTTTAAAATATTGCCATCAAGTCACAGCGAAATTACAGTGACCCCATAAGGTTTTCAAGGCAAGAGGCATTCAGAGGTGGTTTGCCATTGCCTGCCCCCACAGCATGACCCTGGTATGCCTTGGAGGTCTCCCATACAAACACCAGCCAGGGTTCACCCTGCGTAATTTTCGAGATCCGACGAGATCGGGCTATCCAGGTCAGGGCAGGCTCTAGATTGACAGTACGCTCTGAATGAGAACGAAAAGGAGTCCTTGTGCAAATGAGAAAGGTCCGCCCAGATTTCATCCCTAAATAGAAAGAACTGTTTAGGATAAATCTTAAAGGTAAAGGTTCCCTTGCTCGAAAGCCAGTCGAGTCCGACTCTAGGGTTGCGGTGCTCGTCTCCGTTTCAAAGCCGAAGAGCCAGCGCTGTCCGAAGACCTTTCCGTGGTCATGTGGCCGGCATGACTAAACACCAAGGCGCACGGAACGCTGTTACCTTCCCACCGAAGCAGTACCTATTTATCTACTTGCAATTTCTTGCTTTCGAACTACTCGGTTGGCAGGAGCTGGAATTAGATACGGGAGCTCACTCCGTCATGCGGCACTCGGGTCTCGAACTGCTGAACTACCGACCTTCCACAGCCTGCAGTTCAGCGTCTTAACCACTTGAGCCGCCACAGCTCCTTAGATAAAGATTTAGATAAATCTTAAGAGCATACAGTTCTGGCTGATACTCCAACCCAGGGTTTCTCAGGTCAACTGCTGGCATTGGAGTTCTGAAATGCAACAGGCAGAAGGTCATTTATGCCAGCCCTGACTAATCCAGATGTTTCACACTGTCTGCCAACCTCCAGGTGGCTGGATTACAACTGATTTTGATGAGCACAAACCACATTTCTGCAGTTCAGTTCATGGTTTGTGGCGGAACGACGAACCGAACCAGTTCATATCAGCCTTCCTTATAGTCCAACTCTCACAGCCATACATGACTACTGGGAATACCATTGCTTTGACCATGCGGACTTTTGTATACCTTGTGGCTAATAGCCACTGATGGACCTCTGCTCCATATGTTTATCTAATTCCCACTTGAAGCCGTCCATGATTGTAGCTGCCACCACCTCCCGTGGCAGTGAATTCCATGTATTAATCCCTCTTTGGGTGAAGAAGGACTTCCTTTTATCTGTTCTAACCTGACTGCTCAGCAATTTCATTGAATGCCCACAAGTTCTTGTATTGTGAGAAAGGGAGAAAAGTATTTCTTTCTCATCCTGCTCTATCCCATGCATAATCTTATAAACCTTGATTATGCCACCCCTCAGCCATCGTTTCTCCAAGCTAAAGAGCCCCAAGTGTTTTAAACTTTCTTCAGAGGGAAAGTGTTCCAAACCTTTTATCATTCTAGTTGCCCTTTTCTGCACTTTTCCCAATGCTATAATATCCTTTTTGAGGTGTGGTGACCAGAACTGTACACAGGAATTTGTGAAGTGTTTGTGTGGGATGTGAGCAATCTTTCGCAGGTCGTGGGCCCCAAACACCCCGATGAAAACCTGCAGAGCAGGTGTGGAACAAACAAGATAAGATTAGGTTTTGCATCCATCCCAAATTCCCTTTCCACCCGGCACCCTAACTCCACGTCTAGAATATGTAAATGACAGATGCACCCCAGTTTTCGTCCCCCCCTCCCCCTCCTTTTTTTGGACTGGAAGTGATTTCATTCTGTCAAAGTCAATCAGCATATCGGTTTTAATCAGATAAAGCTTTCAGCTTCGGCTATCTTAATTGTCCTTCCCATCATGCCCCCCTCCACTTAAGAGGAGGGCTTTAGGCATTCCAGCCCGCAGAAGATGGTGTCCTGATACCCGATAGCCCGTTTTTGGTCGACGGCGTTTTACATCTCAAGTTGACTTGGATTTTCATTTAAGGCCAGTTATAGGTTTGCATTGAAAATGAAAACAATACTTCTCTGTTTCTATTGCCATTCATGTCGGCTTTTGTTTCAGCCTAAAATAACACGTCGCCCGAGGCTGTTTTCTTAACGCTGCTAAGCTTCAATGCAGGCCCTGTAGAAAATGTTTGTGTTGGGTTCGCCATGGTCCAAAGTAATAAGGATGTGATGATGTATAGGTGAATTCCTCGTCCTCCAGTCCTGTGTGACAGAAGGATTAGGCCTGCCCTTATCTTCCAAGACATCTGGATGACTGTCTGGTTTTTAATTTCACAATGAAATCACCAGGGACTAGAGTTATGTTATGTGCTTATGAACAAAGTGGAATATCCCTGCTAAGGGCAAGAGTGGATTATCTTAGATAACTTGACTTAAACCAGAGGAACATTTGAGAATGTTGAAGAGAGGGAAGAGGTCCCACCAATGAAAACAAACAGGGGGCCCTCGGTGTGTGTCCTGTGTACTAAACATCTGAAAGCAGTGGAGGGCTGAAATATGACCACATGACAAAAAAGGAGAGATAATGCGAAGGCCGGCTCTTAAAAGGGCAACATCAAACTGCCCAGGACAACTACTAGCACTAAACCTCTAATGGGGAGCGTATATCATCTGCAGACAGATTGCTTGGTGGAAAACAAAACTAGAGCACCCTCCAGGTGACTGTTGGATCCTTTCGTTGTCAGTTGTTTTCTCGGTTTTTGGATCCTGCTTTTGGACACTAGACAACTCTGAAAAACAAAACAGCCCCCCCGAATCACAGCCCTAACCCGTTCTTTGACTTCCGAGTAGCCAGTCTTTTAAAAAAGAGAGACAAAGGTGGAGGAAGAAACAAACCTGTCGAGGTATTGCATTCAAGACGTACCAGTAATCAGGGCTTTTTCGGTAGAAAAAGCCCAGCAGGAACTCATTAGCATACTAGGCCACACCCAACAGCAGAAACCATTAGCATATTAGGCCACACCCCTGACAGCACAGCTCATTAGCATATTAGGCCACACCCACATGTTACCAGAACTGTGGTCATCCAACCACACCTACCTTTTGCTTCTTATTCTGTTTACTTTATTGTCAAAAACCTGGGGTTTTTTTTAGCAGGAACTTCTTTGCATGTTAGGCCACACACCCCTAATGTAGCCAATCCTAATGGATTTCTGCTGTTGGGTGTGGCCTATTATGCTAATGAGTTCCTGCTGGGCGAGGCCAACTCAGGAGCCTGCTGGGCTTTTTCTACAAAAAGAGCCCTGATTGCACTGATGCAATGATACCACTTCCAGTTTGCACCGGAATTGAAATTGTGGTGTTGGGGTAATGCTGAATCATGCTCCCATTTTTGGCCCACTGACTGAGCAATGGTGGGGAACACGGGGTCCAAAGCTATGCTATTAGTCCTGGAATGGTCAAGAGAAGAATGGAAGTGTTCACCAGAGATCAAGGTGAGAAAGCAGAGGAAGACAGTGAAACAGGATGCCTGGAAGCAGGGATATCTGAAGGATGAGGATGTAGGCCCAATCCATACAAGAGCAATAAATAGGTAGGGATGCCAGCCTCCAGGTGGGGCCTGGGGATCTCCCGCTTTTACAATTTATCTTCAGCTGACAGAGATCAGCTCCCCTGGAGAAAATGGCTGGTTTGAAGGGTGGACTCTATGGCATTGTACCATGCTGAGGCCCTTCCCGCCCCAAACTCCACCCTCTCCTCATCCACCCCAAAGTCTCCAGGTATTTTCCAACCCAGACCTGGAAACCCCAGCTGGCTAGCAGTGGGGCTTACCAGGAGTGAGCCTGAGGCCTGAGCTACATTGCCGGCAATGTGGTGATTCACTTTAGACATGCATCAGAAGTGACATCACTATGTCTGCGTCATCTAGGCAATGTCTAGGTGGCGTTCTGATACTTAGGCAAAAACTCTATGGTAGAATCCATGTCACCATAGAGTTTTTGCCCAAATATCAGAGTGCCGCCTGGACGTCATGACGTCATGACGTCACTTCCAATACACGCCAGACGTTATGTAGCCACATCACCGGCGATGTCCCCTGGGCCTCCCTCTTGCCCCTGGTAAGACCCCCCCCTTCCCCTGGCAACCCTAGAAATATGGAAGAGAATACAAATACAAATTAACCACCCAAAAAAAATATTTATTTATTTATTGGATTTTTACCCTGCCCTCCCAGCCAAAGTCGGCTCGGGGCGGCTTACATAAAATCAATACACAATTTACAATAAGACGTGACTACTCTGAATTAAAACAATTCTAACATCATTTAACTATACAACTCAATGAAGTGCTAATAACAATAATTCCCGATGGCTGTGATGACACAATCCACTCTTCTTGTAGTTGGTTCCTCGATCTACTTGTGAAAAGATATAGTACAACCTTATAATATATACTAGTCCTCCTCTGTAAAAAAGTTTCAAAAGGGAGGACTCCTTAAATTCTCTTTACATGTGCTCTGTCTTCCTCCAACAGAGGTCCAGATGTCCTTCTGTTTCAGAATCTTCCTCAGGGAGTCCAACAATAATTTTCAGCACAAGGTTGCTAAATACCAAAGTTTTAATCCAAAATTCTCTATTCAATGAAGTTATTTGATGGGCTACAAGCCTCCTCCAGATTGAAAAGCACGTTCTTGACAAGCCAGCAGCCTGACTGAGTACAAGGGTCGTATCATCCTCCATGTTAGATCGCCGCTAACAAAGATCCGGAGAGTGATTTCAGCAAAAGTGAACAGCTTTATCGAAGGTACGAACAAGAGCTTGAATAAGTCATAACCAGAACAACTTAACATTGGGAGCTAGGCTCCTTTTAAACCTTCCCGGGCTAACGTAGCCACGCCTCTGTACAATAAAACAACCAATGAGGTTGAGCGGATAAAGTCCAATGAGAGTTCTTCCCTTGCAGGGACTAGGTGCAGTTCTGATTGGTCACTGTTGAGGAGCGACCAATAGCACGTTAGCTCGGAGGAGCCTTCCTCTGGCTCGAGCTTAACATTGGGAGTCAATGCGGCGATTCATGTAAGACGCTTCAATACACTACACTCCAGGTGGAGCCTAGAGATTTCCCAAAGTTAAAACTGAACTCCAGATGACAGAGATCAGTTCTCCTGGAGAAAACGGTGGCTTTGGAAGGTGGACTCTATGGCATTATGCCCTGCTGAGGTCCCTCCCCTCCTCAAACCCCGCCCTCCCCAGGCTCCACCTCCCAAATACCCAGGAATTTCCCGAAGTGGAGTTGGCAGCCCTAAGCTTAAAGCAGCTTTGTGAGTGATTGTACCCTTCAAGATGCCGGTGGAGAAGAAACTTCTTGCATACCAAACAGTTGCTTGCTGAAACTTCTCATGAAGAAAGCATCTTTTTTTAAACCAGTGTTTGTAGGATTCAGGAAAACAATCCCCTCCCCCCCCTCCCCCGGCTGTAGTCTGAAGTGGAATAGTCCCATAAAAGTTTAGTACTTAAGGTTACCAGCCCAGGCCAGATTGCAGGTGGGCACCAAGGACCTGCCTGATTGGACGCTTGCCCACACCATGACATCACTTCCGGCATGAACCAGAAGTGATGTTATACTGTTGGGATGAGGCTTTGAGATTCACCAGAAACTTTATATGTTAACCATGGTGTTTGGGGTGAATGCTAGAGCATTGCACTCAGGGCTATTTTGGGGCAGGAACGCACAGGAACGGAGTTCCGGCTGGCTCCTGAGTTGGCCACGCCCAGCAGGAACTCATTAGCATAATAGGCCACACCCAACCACAGAGACTCATTAGGACTGGCTACATTAGGGGTGTGTGGCCTAACATGCAAAGGAGTTCCTGCTACAAAAAAAGGCCCTGGGTGTTGACAACAAACAAGGTAAACAGAATAACAAGCAAAAGGTGGGTGTGGCTGGATAACCACACTTCTGGTAACATGGGGGTGCGGCCTAACGTGCTAATGAGCTGTGCTGGCAGGGGTGTGGCCTAATATGCTAATGAGTTTCTGGTGTTGGGTGTGACCTATTATGCTAATGAGTTCCTGCTGGGCTTTTTCTACAAAAAGAGCCCTGATTGCACTGATGCAATGATACCACTTCCAGTTTGCACCGGAATTGAAATTGTGGTGTTGGGGTAATGCTGAATTATGCCCCCATTTTTGGCCCACTGCCTGAGCAATGCTGGGGAACACAGGGTCCAAAGCTATGCTATTAGTCCTGGAATGGTCAAGAGAAGAATGGAAGTGTTCACCAGAGATCAAGGTGAGAAAGCAGAGGAAGACAGTGAAATAGGATGCCTGGAAGCAGGGATATCTAAAGGATGAGGATGTAGGCCCGATCCATACAAGAGCAAGAAATATGTAGGGATGCCAGCCTCCAGGTGGGGCCTGGGGATCCCCCACTTTTACAATTTATCTCCAGCTGACAGAGATCAGCTCCCCTGGAGAAAATGGCTGCTTTGAAGGGTGGACTCTATGGCATTGTACCATGTTGAGGCCCTTCCCACCCCAAACTCCACCCTCTCCTCATCCACCCCAAAGTCTCCAGGTATTTTCCAACCCAGACCTGGAAACCCCAGCTGGCTAGCAGTGGGGCTTACCAGGAGTGAGCCTGAGGCCTGAGCTACATTGCCGGCAATGTGGTGATTCACTTTAGACATGCATCAGAAGTGACATCACTATGTCTGCGTCATCTAGGCAATGTCTAGGTGGCGTTCTGATACTTAGGCAAAAACTCTATGGTAGAATCCATGTCACCATAGAGTTTTTGCCCAAATATCAGATCCAACCTGGCCTCCTTAAAACTTGGGAAGAGCCTACATTTTCCCTCACTCTTCCAAAGGCTGACAGACAAAAGGGTGTGGCGATGAAGAGGAGCTGGCCAAGTCTCTTGTGGTGCGAGTGAGCCCTTGCTGCCACCACGTATCTTCCAACCCATGCTAGCCTCCAAACATGTTTGTGATGCCTCCCTGGGAGGCCACAAAACGTTTTATAATAGCCACCTTGGGAAATCACAATCCCCGAGCCTCCCCAAGCGTTGTTCAAAGGCTCCTAATCTCATTGGCCTTAATGAAGGCTTGCTGGTTGATCGGCCTACATGCTCACATTATTTTATAAGACTGTCATAAAGGCCGCATTATCCAAATATGCATGAGTCTGTCTCTCCGAACTCGTTGAGCCACACCATTTGTTTAAAAATTATCAGTGAAGCACCTCTTTGAATATTCAAAACGGCTTGTTTGATTCCTGTCAGGGCCAAGCCTACCATTAGGCAGGGTGGGGGAGCTGCCTTGGGTTGCAAATTTTGGGCATTTGCTCCCCCGAAATGCTGTGAATTGACTAGGATTTGGTTTAAACCCAACCCTCTGCTCACAGGCCCCAATATCAACATCAATATTAACATC
>NW_015170921.1:646721-652280 GCF_001447785.1 Gekko japonicus | reverse complement strand
TTTAGCTTGGAGAAACGATGACTGAGGGACATGATAGAGGTTTATAAGATCATGCAATGGGATAGAAAAGGTAGAGAAAGAGGTACTTTTCTCCCTTTCTCACAATACAAGAACTCATGGGCACTCCATGAAATTGCTGAGCGATCGGGTTAGAATAGATAAAAGGAAGTACTTCTTCACCCAAAGAGTGATTAACACATGGAATTCACTGCCACAAGAAGTGGTGGCAGCTACAAGCATGGACGGCTTCAAAAGGGAATTAGATAAGCATATGGAGCAGAGGTCCATCAGTGCCTATTCGCCACAAGGTATAGATAGGGGCTCAGGGGCAAGTGATGCTCTGTCTTCTTGGTGCTTGGGTGGGTCAACAGTGGGAGGGCTTCTAATGTCCTGGCCCCACTGGTGGACGTCCTGATGGCACCTGGTATTTCTGGCCACTGTGTGATACAGAGTGTTGGACTGGATGGGCCTTTGGCCTGATCCAACATTGGCGTCTCTTATGTTCTTATGTAGTTGTAATCCGAGGAGCTCTCCAGCCACCACCTAGAGTCTGGCAACCAAAGGTGTAAGGCAGCTGCTTACATTATTTGCACACACTTTTTTACTCACAAATAAAGAGTTCCCCAACATTTTAACTGCCTTAGACAAATTAACTTTGCTCATTCTCTCCTTGCCTACCACCATGTCTTACGCTATACTCATTTATAGAACAGAAACATGTTATATAAATAAGAGTTGACCAAGATACTATTTTATTTTCAATAATTCCTGCAATAAAAACAGAATCCCCCATTACAAATGGCTCCATGCCTCCTCAACCATGCCTCCCTCCAGGAGTTCAGGGGAGTCTCACCTGAGTGATAAACCACATAGCAGTCTCTGAATGGAGTGACTTTCCAAGACATTTTATAGATCCAAGACAAGCACTCCTGCATGTTTGCACTCCAGGTCACTGCACAGTTTGCCTCAATGACTGGATGCACGAAACCACTGGAGCCAGGACAATCAAGTTATGTATTTCAGCCTTAACTGAGATTTATAGGTTCTTTAATAGCAAAATCGTCATCCACGAGTTGTGTCTTTAAATTTCAAGAGGAGAAAAGAGAAGCTATCTCCTCAACTTTGATTTCCGACACTGGTTTCTTACCTTTAGGCCCATGTAAACACAATCTAATCACTGGGAAGAAATTCACAGATTACTTTAAGTGATCTGACACTTCGAGAGTGACTTCTCCTGGCAATTCTTTGACAGGTATCTTAGCAACTGTGTGAAAGAATGAATAGTGCTGATATAGCCTATGTGCTAATTAAAATCTGGGATAGGTGTGCAATGAGGGATGATTAGAATGTATTGTTCTTTTGCAATACTCTTCCAATTTTTACTTTGTAGATGGCTTGTTTGCAGATGGGGTAATCAGTGTTTGTAACATAGCTGCGAAATTCCTAGAAAGGAACACTGTTTGTGATTCTCAAAGTTCACTCTCCAGCAGTAATTCTCTAACTATGTGCAGGGGCATACTTGAGTTTTATAAGGATATTGCACTGAATGTTCATCACTGAACATTTTTAGTATGAAAGGGCAAGTTTGGAGGCTCGAAAAAAAGTTCTGTGAAAATCTCCCAAAAGCGTAGCCAGTTCATTCCCATTCATTCCCCTGCTTTGGCAATCCTTAATGTAATGTGATATGTATATGTATATAGACTGCATTCTTCTTGCTGCCCATATGATCCCAGATAATCAGACATCAAGAAGTCACTCTGTTGGCATTGCAGCAGTCCCAAACCCTGAGAGTTTTTTGTTAGGGGGCACCCAAGGGGACAGTTTAGTACAGTGAAGCTGACTACATCACAGGGTTGGTGTTTCTAGGGAAATATAGAGGAGGTGAGGCACAGCTAGGTAAGAGCTGAAAGGAAAAAATGGGGGGAAGCACCTGGGGCAGTTTGGAAATGATAAAGAAAGGTCAGGATTTGTGCCTTGCAGTTGTATTCCCTCTGAAGCACTATGCATTGTTGTGGAACCAAAGTCTACCCCCAGAAGATCCAAGATGTCTGGCAAGCACTGCTGAAGGAGCTGGGAGAGGCCCTCGAGTCTTTACAGACACAACCTGGTTCCATTGGCTAGCTAACAGCAGTAGGACAATAGCTCCCTGAGCAGCCCCTTAACCCCTGGTGCCAATGGGCTAGTCTCTTCGTGTCCCCTTCCTACATTCCCCCCTGCCTTTGCAGGCAATCTGAGAGGAGAGCAAAGGCAGGAACTTCGTCTTCCACCTCCTGAAGCAGCTGAGGCATTACAATTGTAGTGGAAGCAAGCCAAGCATGGGCTGAGACATGCTTCCCCTCCCCTGGCAAGCCAGGCAGGTGCTTCACAAAGAGGGGGAAGGGGGGAAACATGGTTGTTTGGGGAGGGTGCCGGTCACTCATAGGCACCCCCATGCATGTGGGCCTGCATTGCAGCATCATGTCTCCAATCAGAATTGCTATGTGATGACATCATAAAGCCAATTCAGAATGAGAGCAATACCAGATGAGCAAAAGATTTCAAGTGGCACCAAGAGCAACTAGAACAGAAAAGCAAGAAATAGCTTTTCTCTCTCTTTTTATATATATTTATAAAAGCCTGCAGTGATTTGGAGTGTTCCCAAAACTGGAAGTCAGGATATCTCGTAAGACAGAAAGAGAGAATAAAGAAAAAACTGAATAGTGAAGACTGATTAATTTCAGGAGATGCACTAGGGAAAGTCAGTAGAAAATGAACTGTCTGATGGTTACATAGCCCCCATAAGCCAAGCTTCATACCCCATTTATTCAAGTACATCATATGAATGAAATTTAGGGATGAAGCTTAGAAATTCAGAGGGCCATTTAAGCTGCACCACACTGTCGAAGCAAGCCATATCCTGACACAGCTGTATAGAATCATTCTATTCAATGAAATCTGGACAGTCTCATGTGACATGTTGGCCTTTAATTTAATTTCACACTCTCCACTTCCTCTAATATCAGGATATTATGAGCTCTCTTCAAAAGCAAAATCAGACTTGGGGTATCTTGAATCCCCCCCCCCAATGTGTAGACTCCAAAAATACCAAAATAATTGCACAGCTTCTGCTCAGGGCTGTTGCCTGTTCCTTTGATATTCATTTTGATTTTGATTTCATCTTGCAAATATTTTTTTCTCAACAGAATTGGCTCTCTTTCGGGGGGGGGTTCCTGTTGTTTTTGTAGAATTGTTTCTACAGTGGTGCACTGGCAAGGCGGGATATAACTTGGAATTAATAAATAATAAACAATAAAAATGGTTATTTTAATATGATTTTTATTGTATTATTTTAACTGTTGTACACCGCTCTGAACCCATTTGGGGAGGGCAGTATATAAATCTAATAATGTGTCCCTCAGAGCTGAACTCAGCCAAAAGTCATTGGGAGCCAGAGCATGGTTCTGCACTTTTAAGCCAAGGCGAAAGATTGTTTTTGCTTTGGAAGGTAAAGGTCTCCTTTCTTAAACAAGATGCTTACCATTCTCAATGGATGGAGACAGCACATGCTAGATTAAGTCTGCTAGGGTTTATAACTGAAGTTATTTTCTTGCTAGGTAAGGCAAAGACCCTTTTACTTGTCCAGGATCGCCTTACCAAGTTGGATTACAACAGTATGGTGATTTGCTCTCTCAGAGTCTGCTCAGGTTAATTCTTTGGTATTTTACCTCCTTGGACTCCGCCATTATACAACACCCCCCCCCCATCTTGTTAAGGCATTTGCTTTAGCTCCCCTTAATGTCATCTCCTCCAAAGTATTGCAGGGCAGATTTTGTTGTATTCCATATTCAGAATGTCTCTGCTTTTGTGGACAGGGTAAAATCGCCACTCTGGCCCAGGGGTCATTTCGTAGAAAAAGAGGTGCAGAAGCTCATTAGCATAACTCATTAGCATAACTTATTTGCATATGCCACACCCCCTGACATTCCCAGAAGTGTGTCAGAAGGCAACACCCACCCCCCAGGCTCCACTGGACTGTTTTGGATTGCTAGCTATTGGGGGGGGGGAACGTGCAGATCTGTCCTCGCAGAGGAGGGAGAGCTTGTATCTGAATAAAACTTGGTCTTAAAGGTGCCACTGGACTGTTTTGGACCGGGGGGCCGGGGGCTCTGCAGCTTACCTGGCTGCTTCTTGCTCTGACTGAGGGCTGCTGGGAGCAGGGGGCGGGGCTTGTTGCATGTGCCTGCCCCCTGGGCTCTTTACTGCCAGAGCTCCGCTCCTGTGTGCTCCTGCAGGAAATGACTCCTGCTCTGACCTATTATGCACTGGTATATTCCCCCACTTTCACCATGCATGCAATAGGGTGATTTTGCAAATAAAAAAACCCTTTGGATGCCACTCCCACACACACATACGTCACACGTGACATTCCACCCTGATTCAGAGAAGCATGTTTGTTTGTTTTTTAATTGTAGCTATAGCATAAATACACTGGATGGTGTAAAATGGTGCATATGGTAGGAACAGAAATCCAAAGTCAAGCTTAAAGGCATGACTGCTTGGATACTCTGCAGTAAACTGTGTGTGCATAAAAAGCCTCTGTCTCACAACATATTGGAATGTTGAGGGTTTTTTATACCAGTTGGATCCCACCACTTTTAACACGCTTTTCATTTAATTAACTTCAAGGGGATAATATTCCATTTCTGATGCTAGATAGTGACCCGAACACAACCTGACTTGGTCACTAAATTTCTATCTAGCATATTTTTCTTTAGTAAATGATATATTATTCTTTTTGTTATTGCTCAAGAGCATCTGATCAGAGGAGCTCTGAAAAGGAAAGGGAGTTAGTTGAAACAGATTAGAAGCAACAAGGTCTTCCAGCTCTCCTTGTGTACCACTTTCTCTAAACTAGTTTCCTCCCCCTCCCATCCCTGTACTGGAAAAAAGACTACAATCCTTAGACTATGCAGTTGGCCCATGCACCCATTATCCCCCAGCAAAAATCAGACCTCCAAACCAATGCTCAAAGAGACAGCCATTAACCTCAATTTGCATAACACAATGACATGATCAACAACAGCAATATGAATCAATCCATACTTCATGTGACCAGTCAAAACAAACTATTAGTTAAGAAACACATAGCTAATTTAATAATGGACAAGTGAACATGGTAGTGGTAAACCATGTCAGAACTGAGTCACTGGCAATCTATATATCTAATTCCAACAGGGGGCAGGTTGTGCGGATACTTATTTCTGCCAACAGAGGGCTCACTCTCCCCCAGCAGCTTTTCCTAAATAGTCAGTAGCCTTCCTGTGACTGCAGAAAAATCCAAGAAGTAAAAAAAATCCCTTTAGGGAGGGTTGAATTCCCCCCAATACCTTTTGAAATGGCCTCTGCAGGGATCTAACTCCCGGCATCAAGGGTGAGAGATTAGAACTTTAAGGGTGGTGGTGGTGGGGGCTTCTAACTGGCTCTGTCAGTAAAAGGGCGGGGAAGGGCCCTTTCCTGGCCTCTTTTGGACTTTGAGGGAGGGAGCCTTGGGGCCAGGCCTGACAAGGGTTGCCAGTGCCA
>NW_015170921.1:645794-646464 GCF_001447785.1 Gekko japonicus | reverse complement strand
TGTTACCAGAAGTGTGCTCATCCAGCCACACCCACCTTTTGCTTCTTATTCTGTTTACCTTGTTTGTTGTCAAAACCCAGGGCTTTTTTTGTAGCAGGAACTCCTTTGCATGTTAGGCCACACACTCCTAATGCAACCAATCCTAATGAGGTTCTGCTGTTGGGTGTTGTAATTCGGGAGGGGGGGGTCCTCCAGGCCCCACTTAGAGGTTGGCAACCCTAGGCCTGGCAGCAGTTTAGGGTCGCCAGCTCTCCCCCCCCCCGCCAGCCACCGGCAGGGGATGGTGGGTAAGGTTGCCAGATACAGGCTGGGAAACTCCTGGAGATTTGCAGGTGGAGCCTGAGGAGGACAGGGACCTCAGTGAGGTACAATGCCTCAGAGTCCACCCTCCAAAGCATCCATTTTCTCCATGGGAAGTTATTTCTGTAGTCTGGAGATGAACAGTAATTCCAGGCATCCCCAGGTTCCACCTGGAGGCTGATACCACCTGATTTGCATGACTCAATTAGGCCCAGCTGCTTGCTACTGTTCATCAGCAGCCACCCTATGAAAGCCAGTCTGATGTAACAGTTAGAGCTTCAGATTAGGGTCTGCGAGACCCAGGTTCAGATCCCCATCTTGCGGTGGAAGCTGACTGGGTGATTTTGTGCAGATAAAAAGGAGGAGATAA
>NW_015170921.1:614265-645728 GCF_001447785.1 Gekko japonicus | reverse complement strand
AGATGAAAAGCTGAAGATAGAGAGGCAGGTAAATGTAGGTTGGCTGTTGGGTGGGAAGGAAATTGTGTTGTCAACTCCAGGCTGGGAAATTCCTGGACATTTGAGGGGTGGAGCCTGGGGAGGAACTACAGATCAGTATAATGCCATAGACTTCACCCTCCAAACTATACATGGAGGGGGAGGAAGGAAGGAAGGAAGGAAGGAAGGAAGGAAGGAAGGAAGGAAGGAAGGAAGGAAGGAAGGAAGAGTGTGAGAGAGGTAGAGGGAGACAGGAGGAGGCAAAGGTGTGAGGAATAGGATAACCATCCCGCAAGTTTCTTGCGGGTCTCCACTTGTTTCCTATAATGGTGGTGATGTTAAAATTCAGCCTGGACTCATGAAAAGAAGGTGCTAAAATGTTCCCTGTCCATATTCTTTCTTCTTAAGACTGCTTTCCCCCTAATTGTTTTATCCCCAGTCAGTTACCAAGGCCTGAAGTAAACCCAGCTGGGAGAAAAGAGAGGCTTGGGAGAAAGAGTAAAGATAATGTGCATTGAGGGGGAGGGTTCAGCAATTCTTTTACACTTGATCATATTGTGCTTTTAATCACCCACTTACACACACAAACACCCTGGTTTATTGCGATTCATCTTGATCCATTTTCTGATATATCACTCATGCCACGTAACATTTCATTTGGCCCATAGATGATTTCCTTTCTTGGATTACATACAAGTAATTCATTTTTCAAATCATCAGCAAATAGCAAATAAAAAGAACTATTTTAATGCTATAATCCATTGCTATAAATAACCACTAAAGCCTGACCTAACGATGATTAAATGCCAGTTGCTAATTATTTCTTTTATAAAAAACTGTTATGAGGAATTTGTCAAATATGTCTAAATAGTGAAAACATATTAAGCGAGCAAAGCAGATTAGCAATGCAATCCTAAACAACATTGTGTCCTTCTAAGCCCATGGACTTCAATGGACTTAGAAAAGTGTAACTCTGTTGAGGACTCTGCTGTAAATCCAAGGTGAGATAACAACAGGAAAGCGTGGACGCACTTCCTCTGCTCTGTTTTTATTCCAATTATTTGCCTTCCAATATAATTGCAAATATAATTATTCAAAATGATTTAATTATTGGACTATTTACAATGAAATCTTTAACAGTGGTCTTGTATACAAGCTTTTTACTCTGTTCTGTAAAATGTGGTCCTTCGGGTTTCTCAGTTGAATTTGTGTGTTTTACATAAGAATGCTCGATCACCCACCTGAAGCCGGAAGAGCTGGGACACAGAGCAGCATGTGAGATTGGCAGTGTTGGGTACAACCTGGATATGACAATGGGTAGCTCTAGGAACCGCTGGAAAGTTTGTGGTAAAACCATAGTTTACAGTGATTTCTAGAGCTACCTATGGTCACTTCTGGGTATAATGTGGCTCTGAGGATGCCAGAAAGTTTTAAAAATATTTGTCTCCTAGCACTGCTTGGAGTAGCAGTGAGCACCAGAAGCAATCAGTGGGAGGCTTCCCACATAGCTGGAGGCCTGGCAACCTTACCCACCAGTTTCATTCACAGTCTGTTCACCAGTTTGACAAAGCACCAGTTATGCTTGTACAAGCACCAGTTATGCTTGTAAACAGTTTGTACCTGTTCACCAGTTTCATTCACAGTCTGTTCACCAGTCTGACAAACTGTTTGCTTGTAAACAGTTTGTACCTGTTTAGTCATGCAAAGCAGAGGTTGTACATGTGCAGTCATTTATTGCTGCTTTCCCACAGCTACCCAGGGGACATTGGAACTCCAGTGCAAAATTCTGAAGAGGAGGAGAAAAGACAAAAGACCATTCACTTCCTTGTACTATTTGAGCAGTATTGACAGCAAGAAGGTGAAATAACTCAGTGGGCGATTTTGCACTAGAGCTGCCTCGTGTTTGCGCCGCCGTTTGCCCCAACACTATTTGTCAATTTCACACCCTAGGCTGCGGGGCTGCATTTGACTCGTGGCTTTGCCCAAAATCCTCCGCAGTTTCGTGATCCTGGTTTTTGCGGATCACGAAACTGCGGAGGATTTTGGGCAAAGCCACGAGTCAAATGCAGCCCCGCAGCCTAGGGTGTGAAATTGACAAATAGTGTTGGGGCAAACGGCGGCGCAACTGCGAGGCAGCTCTAGTGTGAAATCGCCCAGAATTTGTGTGGATGGACAAGGAGTGAAATGATTCCACCCAAAGCTTTCTTTTTATGATGTTTGTTAATAGTTTTCTCCCTACGTGGGTCCAGACTAATTACCCAGGGAGACCCGAAGAGGAGGCACAGCCCTTGAGGCCTTGGGTACTTTTTAAGAGATCCACTGTCCCTCCTGAGATGCAAGGACACAAGTTTGACCTCACAAATGGATCCAGAACTACAGCACCCATGGACCTTCATGTACAGCTGCCACACTGTCATTATCCCAGGTAAGCTCTATCCCTTCCCTTTAATACTAAAGCTTAGAAGTACCCAGCAGAAAAGCTGATGGGCAGCAGATGAACAGAAGAAGGTACTTCACACCATGGTTAATTAATTCACACATACTTCAAGGCGTAGGATATGGTGATGACCACTACTTTAGGTGGTTTTATGAGGAGATCAAACAAATTCAGATGGGATAGGTCCATCAGTGGCTAAAAGTTATGCTGCATGAAATGTCCATGCTTAGAGCCCATAACTGATGAATGTGTGTTACTTTCAAAATATTTCCATGAATATGGATTACTTTGAAATGCCATCTCCCTTGAGGCTTGCCTGGAACCTGCCTTTCTTTTCTTTAGGCACTCGCCCAAGACATTTCTTTTTTACTGGGAGCTTGAGCCTGAGGATTGCTTTATCAGCATGTTTTTAGGCTGCTCTGTATGTTTGATGTTGCTTTTATGCCCTAGCATGTTTTAGTGATGATGATGATTGGCTTCTTGTTTTGTTTGATTTTCTTGGCTTGGCTTGTTGAATTGTTTTAATTGTGAGCCACCTCGAGCAGGATCTAGAGACGCAGCATGTGAATGCTCTAAATAAATAAATAAACAAATGCATCTAAACCATGCAGTGTTTCACACACGTGTGTTCTTATACCAACCAATGGGAGCCCTAGCCCCACTTGTCCTTGCTGCATGCAGCTTGGCAGCCAATTATTTTACTAGTGAACAAACCAATGATCCAGTGGTGGTTGTTGTTTTTAAAAGTCTCACTATTTGTTTTTGTCCATGCTATCAAGGCTATTTTATAGTCCCCACCCACGCAAGAGCCAGTTTGGTGTAGTGGCTAAATGCGTGGACCCTAATCTGGGAGAACTGGGTTTGATTCCCCACTCCTTCACTTGCACCTGGCTGGATGACCTTGGGCAAGCCGTAGTTCCTCCTCCTCTTCCTCCTCCTCCTCCTCCTCCTCTTCTTCCTCTTCTTCCTCTTCCTCTTCTTCTATTACCTGACTTGACCATTCATGACCCTTGGGGAGAATTGTATTTACCTCCCATGCACAAGCAAAAGCACTCACAAGACACAAGGAAACAAAGCTCTACCACCACATCTACTGTGCAGATGGTAGTGAAGCAAGGAGATCCAAGACTCTGCTCATGAGTGAGCACATCTGTTCAAAACAGTATATTTGCCTGATGAATATATTTGCAGCAATCCCTTCTTTCCCCCCAATGGGGACCCAAAACAGCCTGTATTGTTCTCCTCTACATTTTATCCTCACAGCAACCCTATGAGGTAGGTTAGGTTTAGAGTGTGTGACTGGCCGAGGTCACCCAGCAAGCTTCCATGGCACAGGTGGGGATTAGAATCTGGGTCTCTCAGATATTAGCCCAGCACTCTAAACCACTAGTGACTCCACAATGACACCACATTGACTCATGTGGCTGCCTTTAGCTTCTTGAATAAATTATAACGTGGAAGAAGCCTCCCCCCCAAAAAAATGGCTTGGAGTTCTTCCTTCAGAGAGATAATTACATCCCCCAAAATGTGAGCACCCGACACTACATAAAATCAAAAAGCATGGCCAAAGGTTTGCGAGCATCATCCTTAGCTGCCAAATGAATGTGTTTAGCCCGACTTTAGTGACTGCTGAATTTGCAGTAATCATTTTCCAATGAAGCCCTCTTTTCATTAGCATTCCCCTGCTTCCATGCATAATTTATGACAATGGGTTTCAGGCACCAACACGGCGTTCATAAATTAGTGCTAATTTTGTTGTCGCTGAAACCCAGGAAATTGTGTAACACGGGAATAGTTTTGCATCTGAAAAACATAAACCTGAGCCTTGTTTGATCGTAAGGCAGATTCCGTGTGTGTTGTGCTTTAAACCGATATTGTAATTAACAGGCTTGATTCCTCATGACTCTTTTCTGTCATTTGCATCTGTGTAAGTTAGAGGCTGTCGGATTCGACTGGTTTTCGAGCAAGGGAACCTTTACCTTTAAGTTAGAGGCTGGCTTGTTTGAGGAGTGCACCACTGCGCGGTTCCTTGCAGGGGGAAGAAGCCACTGCAGACCAAGCCCCCCCCCCAAGGGATGTTCACATTATCACCTCCAATGAAAGAGGGTTTTGGGGAGGGGGGTTGTTTCTTTGTGTCTTTGTTTCAAGGGAATTATTTTCAAATTTAGCTGAGAATCATCTGGTGCACAGGCGAACCAGCCCTGGTTGTGCATTATGGCTTTGTGTATAATCCCCATCTTCACTTTCCCCCCAGCTCCTACCATTAACTTAAATGATATTATCAGAGCCTCTGCTCCTTCCTGTTGGGATAAGGCTATCATTTTTTCCAAGGAAGCCTTCTTGCCTTTGATAGCTTCCCTGACTCTAGTCATTAGTCACACTGGCATCCTCTTAGAATTACTAAACTATTTCCTAATCTGGAGGATGCCTTCCATCTGAGTTTCTATATTAGGCATTTAAACAAGTGGAGACCCGCGAGAAACTTGTGGGATGGTTATCCCATTCCTCACATTTTTGCTTCCTACCTTCCTTCTCCCCTACCTCTCTCACATTCTTTCTCCCTTCTGCCCCCTTTCTTACTCTATATCTCTCTTACATGCATGTTACTTCGTCTCTTTCTGCCCCCTCATCATTCTCTTTGTTTTTCTGCCTCCCCACCTCATGGCTCTTTCTCTTTCTGCCCCTATCACTCTCCCAGCCTCCTGCCTGCTTCCTCCCTCACCCCGCACAACAGCAGCAGTGGTGGTGGCTTTTGCTCCCTCTAAGCTGTGGAGTCTTGTGAGCAAAAATTCTACTTTGTGAGCTACTGGCATTAAAGCTGTGAGTGAGGAATTTGGCTACTGCATATTTTAATGTATTTTTTGTCTTAGTGTTTTAAATGTTGAGCCAGTCCTATGGCTAGGCGGGATACAAATTGAAATTATAAATAAATAAATAAATTTTAACTCACCTGTGGAGCCAAATGGATCCTTTGTAGCCTCAGCTGGCTCTTCAGGATCCATTACCCCCCGGCGGCTCATTGGATGAATTGGTTGAGGTTGTAACAGACAACAGTTGTAATGCTGGGTGAACTCCAGCCCTCACCTGAAGGCTGGTAATGGTAGTTATCATGGAGGAGATGGCTGGTTTGGAGGGTGGTATCCATGGCATTATATGGGTCTGGGTCTGAAGTTCCTCCCCTCCTCAAACCCCACCCTCACTGGGCTTCACCCCTCAAATGTTCAGGAATTTTCCCAACCTGGAATTGGCAACCCTATTTCCTTCTCACCCAACAGACAACCTAATTTTATCTGCTTCTCTGTTGTCTGCTTTCTGTCTCCACCCCCCTCCTCCTTACAGACCAAAGCAGCTTATATTATCCTTTCCTCTTTTTTATCTGCACAACAACCCTATGCGGTTGGTTAGGCTGAAAGTGTGGAACTGGTCCAAAACCACCCAGTCAGCTTCCACTGCAAGATGGGGATCTGAACCTAGTCTGAAGCTCTGTTACATCATATTGGCTTTCATAGGGTGTCTGCTGATGAATAGTAGCAAGCAGCCAGGCCTACTTGAGCCATGAAAGTGAGATGGCATCAAGCTGCTGCCAAGCCTAGGGTTGCCAGCCACCAAGTGGGGCCTGGAGATCCTCTAGAGCTCTAGACAGCAGAGATCTGTCTATGTGGAGAAAATGACTGCTTTGAAGGCTGGATTCTAGGCATTATTCCCAGCTGAGGCCTCTCCCTTCCCCAAACCCAGCCCTCCTTAGACTTTACCACAAAATCTTTAGGAATTTCCCAGCCTGGCACTGGCAACGCTTGCCAGGCCTAGCCCTAAGGATCCCTCCTTGAAAGGCCAAAATAGGCCTGGAAAGGGCCCTCCCCTTGTCTTTTACTAACAGAACCGGTTAGAAACCTCCCCCTCCCCCAAACATTCTAATCTCTCACTGTTGATGCGGCGGGGCCTGGAACAGAGGGCCATTTCAAAAAATATGGGGGGGGGATTCAACCTTCCCTGTGGGTTTTTTTTGTTTGTTTGTTTTACTTTTTGTATTTTTTGTATGCCCCCAGAGTCCCCTGAGTCTGTAGAAAAACTTGTAGGGGGAGAGTGAGCCCTCTGTTGGTAGAAATAAGTATCTGCACACAGAGGGAACTCTTGGCTATTAGTATACAGATAATTTCCAAGTACTCTGATGAGGTTTGATTGTTTTTACTCTATTGTTTAGATTCGTTTTGATTAACCCATTCGTTTTTAGGAGCTTTATTTTCTGGAATATCATGTGTTGGGCTCTCTGTTTTTTGGGGGGAATCAAAGTTATCTTAACAGTGTAGTGATCACTGTGAAGAAGGAGGAGGGGGAGGGGATTGGATTTATAGCCCACCCTTCACTCAGAGTCTCAGAGCGTCTTACAATCTTCTTCCCTTCCTCTCCCCACAAGAGACACCCTATGAGGTATGTGAGGCAGAGAGAGCTCTGAGAGAACTGCTCTTGAGAGAACAGGTCTCAGAGAACTTTGATTGACCCAAGGTCACCCAGCAGCTGCATGTGGAGGAGTGGAGAATCAAACCCAGTTCTCCCAGATTAGAGTCCACCACTCTGAAATACTACACCAAACTGACTGTCAGTGCAACAACACTTACATCTCACATCAGTACCTGAGCACCACTCCAAATCTAGGGTCTCTCCCTACTATTTGAATCCTATCCCTTTGATATTGAGCCCATTACCCAACTCTATCTAGGCACAATCACATGCAGTACCTAGAAATGCTGTTTCTCTCTCAGGATCTAACACCACATATTTACTCAAGAGAAAGTTAAATGCTCCCACCTTCCTTCTTGTTTCTCCCTTTTCTCCTTTGCCCACAGAACCTCAGGTGCATGGTGCCCTCAGTGACTAATTTCTGTCTTATGAAATAACTTCAGAACAACAACTTCTGAAATAACTTTGAAATTCACCTTACATTTAGTGGCAAATTGTTCACCACTCAAAAGGCCCCTTGTGTTCATCAGTGCTGTTTTATACAACATATGCAAGCTGACTAAATTAAAGCACATCATCATTATCATCTTTAACATAGCTCACTTACCAAGAGTAAAGGGAGCAAAGGAGCAAACTAGACTTCTGGGTTGTGGGCTGAACTAGACTTCTGGGGGCAGACCTAAGTTTGGAAATCTGGCTTACTTCCAAACAGCTGTGAAGTGACAGGTGTTTTGCAGCACAGGAGTGGAAAAGGGGAGATTAGTAGTCAACCATTTCCCACCTGCTACTTTTACCCTACAGGCCTTTCCTGGCTTCTTTTCCCAGTGAGACTGCAAACATGCATCCATAGTCAAGAAGGGGAGGGGGACTGCTGGCTGGGAACAGTTTAGCAACCATGTCCATATACCATTGAAAACTGCCATCTTTCCCCATCACTCTGCCACTATTAATCAGTCACATTGTTCTGGACCTGGCAAAGGTCACATAGAAAGGATCTAGCAAAAAAAAAAAAATAGGGTCTTTGCAACAGCATCTGATGAGTGAGAAATAACCATAGCTTGTTAGTTTGTTTGATTGATTGATTTGTACCCCGCCTTCCCCGCTGAAGCAGGATCAGGGCAGCTTGCATAAAGTTACTGGAGATAAAAACAGCAATATAAATACAACAATATAAATATCAGAATAAAACACAGCATAAAAGCACAACATAATTACTAAAGCCTTTTATATGGCAGTGGTGGTGTAATAGTAGCAAAAGTGCGATGAATTACCATCAGCAGATGATTTTCTATTGGCAAGCACAGGCCGGATGATGGTATAGGGCACAGGGTCTTAGGTTGTTAGGTGCGGCTCCCTACCCAAAGGCCTGGTGGAAGAGCTCTGTTTTATAGGCCCTTGTATAGCTCAAAGTATATGCTCAAACTGCCTTACCGCTTCCCAGTGTTGGTGATGCACTATTATCACCAGAGGGCAGGTGGGAAACTGAGACTGCCGCTCATTCTCTTAGCTGCCATGTTATATGAGCGCCATCTAATAGAAATGTCCAGACCTAGATCAGGAACTAAGCATTGATTGTATGGGGTGGCACAGCAATGTTCAGAGAAGGCATTTCAGCACCTTGGACAGAGTACAGAGAGCAGAGATGACTCCTCCAACCATTTCCCAGATCCCAGTTGAGTCCTTTTGTCTTTACTGGTCGTGGTCACACGGATGTTTAGTGCGGGACTCGCAGCTGATTTCTCCCGCAGTAAAGTTTCCTGTCTACATTATTTCCCGGACTCGCAGCTGATTTCTCCCGCAGTAAAGTTTCCTGTCTACATAGGCAAACCCGCTTCCTGGTCCGAAGCCGGCAGACTCCCGCGGTTTCTGAACTTTTATCCGTGGTTTTTTGACACCTGTTGGAACAGGTGTTTTCTGACATCTCGCGCTTTGTATCCGCGGTTTTGGTATCTGGACAGCAATCCGTCGTGAGCGCGCTACCCTCCCCTCCGTTGGTTTTTTGTGTGTGTGTGTTTCCGGTTTTAGCTATGCGCTTGTGCAAACAGGCGCTAGCTTTTATTTTGGTCTTTTAGATCCCACCGAGGTCGCCGTCTGCGCCCAGCTGTCAAATGAGAGAAAAAACCTGCTGAGCACAGGCAGAGCCGGGAACTTTGTTGGGAGGGAGCGAGGGAGTTCAAAGCTGCTCCCGGGTGTGTGCGCCGGCTGGCCGGCCAGCTAGCCAGCCAGAGCCGCTCTCGCTCGCTCTCCCAACTCGTTCTACCCACACCACCTCCCCACCCGGCCGGTCCCTTCTCCGGATGGCGGCGGCTGCACATACACAGACCCACTCCCTCGCCTGCTGCTTCTCCCTCACTTATCAGTGCAAGGTGCCGTGGGATAGAAAAGGAGGCGGGCTGGGAAGGGAAGCCCCCGCCACCGCCGGGAAGGGGAGGAAGCCCGGGCAGTGCCTCTTGCCCGAAGGGGAGTGAAAAGTTAGGCAACAGGGTTCGCGCCTCCTAAACCTCTCGCCCACTCCGAGTAGGGTCTGGCACTGTGCTTGGGTTGGGGGGGGGTGTTTGCCGCCAGCGGGTAGGAGAAAGGACAGCAAAGGTCTTTTTATTAGTTTGTATGTACGCCCGAGCGCATGGGAAGACGAGCGCATGCCCAGATTTTAAAAAAAGCCTGTGTGAACAGTACTTCGCGCGAGGGAAGCAGAAGACAGAGGGACCGTCTGACCACCTCCACCTCCAAGCGATATATATCTCAAGCGATATAAAATGTCGTGGATATAAGAATTGCGGGAAAACTACCGCAGTAAGAGGTCCGTGTGACCAGACCCTCAGGCTCCATCCATTTCCTGAACATTGTGGGAGATCCCCTGCCTCAGAATCTAGAGCAGTGATGGCGAACCTTTTAGAGACCGAGTGCCCAAACTGCGACCCAAAACCCACTTATTTATTGCATGGTGCCAACACGGCAATTAACCTAAACACTGAGGTTTTACTTTAGAAAAAAAATCAACTCATACATTAATTTAAGATGATCCAAACAAAGTAAGGAAAGCAATCCCAAATGCTTTCATTTACTTAAAATTATTTGGCAAAGAATTAGACACTTTAATGATGGTCTGGGCATGGCTGGGGCGATGGCACGTGTGCCCACGGAGAGGGCTCTGAGTGCCACCTCTGGCACCCGTGCCATAGGTTTGCCACCACTGATCTAGAGTGTCATCATCCTTCAGCCACAATTCTTTCCAGGTTTGTTGTCTCCACTGGTGAGCAGGGAAGAGGGATGCTGAAGATCACGAGGATCATGGTCATGGGGGTTGATGGCTTCTGCTGGGGTGGAAATTCAGCTCAGCAGTTACTTTTCTTAGTGTTTCAATTTAGGGATTTCTGGGCAGGGGAACATCTGATTATTTGATTCAGGTTCAGTGTTACTATCTAGTACCCCAGCATTTAATGCCATGAAAATACCCCCAAGTGGGTTACTGATAATGGCTGTTTCATGATATTGGGATTGCCTGCTATCTGCTTTAGCTTTGAACCTAATCATTTTGGGTGGTTCCGTAGCAGTAGAATACAATTACCATCATTCATACACTCATAATGTTGACTCTCGCCAATATCATCATCAATTTGCTCTTTTCCTGTTGCTCCCCCATTGCAGTCATTATGTTTTTCCCAGAAGCTGATTTGTGATTGTTGTGTGCATATGTATGTGTTGCTGTTTGTGCGTAACAGAAGCTCAGTCTGTGGTTTTCAGATGGCCTTTGTGTTAATATTTTATAAGCAACACAATTCCTCATATTACCTGCAACCTCTGTGCTGTGTCTCATTTGCATTTTTAAAAAAAGTTTATTGGTGCTATAATGCCATTAAGAATCAGTGTGATTTCACACTCTGTAGTTTCCAAGGAGAAAATCTGAATTTCAGAGGAAGGCTTTGGAGCATCTAGCTAGAGTAAGTTTGACTGGAGTGCAATGCTACCAGGGTGCAATATCCACTGGCATATTGTAATTCTGCATGCACCTGAATGGGGGGAAAGAAAGGCTGAACCATGCAAATAGATAGTTATGGGGACATACCCAATTGTAGGTTTCTTCTCCGTGTCTTGATTAAAATAATTTCTTGGCTTAGTAGAAAACGTCCACTATGAGAGAGCTACTGTCTAATACAGCACAAGATGAAAGAAGTACTTTTAACTATTAAATTAGTTCACCAATTCATTATGGGATGGTTCAGCAAATGGTTTGGGCAACTCTCTATGCCCTGTTTCCTATGCCCTCCTTTCCAGAGTCTAGAAACTGCCCACCTCATTGATATCATTGGGATTCTTTCTGGGCCTTTGCCACCTTGGGGGGCCTAAGCTGCATGGAAATGTGGTATAGAAATGTTTTAAATAAATAAATAATCGGAAAAACTTTGTCATACTGCATGACCATAATCGTGGCAGTTGCAGCTTCTTCTGCAACTTATTGGAGAGGAGGACAAGTAGTCTTCACCAAACATAGATGCCTTAATTACAACAAGTAGAATTCCCAGCATTAAAGCTGGGCAGCAGTTCACTCTGGCCCACCAGGATTCAAAGAAGGCACGAAGACCCACTGACTGATTAAAAGAGTAGCAGCCAATAGGGAAGCATGGCTTTCCAAGGTATACTCTAGCTGTGCCTCCTCAAGGCAGACCTTTGCTGCTGGCTGCTGACCCACTCACCTTCCATTTAGTCACCATGGGATCAGCCAAGTAGGAATTTTTGGGTTCCCCCAAACTGGCTGTCAGGGGTGCCTTTTCCACTTGTGTGTGTGTGTGTGTGATATCATGGTTGAAGTTGGTTAAATAACCCTGGTTGTTGGTTGTGTAGGCCCTAATTTGTTTTGTCAGGGATTGAGCAGGCTGATCATGATAAGAAGGGATGATCGGCAAGCATCCTGAGACGCCCGAAATGGTGAAGGGCATGTCTGGAACAGTACATCACTGGCTGTGCAGAGGGATACGGCTGGGAAGGAGCAGCCCTTGGTGCTGAGCAAAATCTTTCCAAACCTGGTAGTGGCTGTGCAGCACATCAGGTGAGGGAATGGGACTGGGCAACTCTTGTGTGCGGGTGATGCTAAATAAAACTAGCAGGAAATGCCGGCTGTGTTTGGGGTAGGGATGCCAGCCTCCAGGTGGGACCTGGGGATCTTCTGGAACTACAGCCCCTCTCCAAACTACAGAGATCAGTTCCCTTGAAGAAAATGGATACTTTGGAGGTTGGACTCTATAGCATTGTACCCCACTGAGGTCCTTGACCTCCCCAAGCTCCATCCCTATATTTCCAGGAGTTTCCCAACTGGGATCTGGCACTCCCCCCCCCCCGTCCATTGCCTGTGGCCAAGGGGGACTGGGCAACCCTAGTTTGGAGTCCGGGTAGGTCTGCCAGAGAAGGCAGCCACAGGTAGGCTGCCAAGCGTATTTATTTAATGTCTGGAAAGTCTTAAAAACTTCACTGTTAAAAGTTTCACTTTTTTAAAACTACAGAATATGCTGTACCTTTACTATTAAGTTGACTATTAAGTTCTGCTTGTTTAGGGTACAGGATTTTTCAGTGTATGAAAAAGACTGGTTTACTTCTGCTAATTCCATGCATAACATTCATTGCCGCTGATACAGTCTATATATCAAAGCACAAGCCTGACAACACATTTAGTTTGAAAGGTGACAGAGTTAAATGTTGCTGTTTGGACTGTTCCTTATTTGTCGAATTGCTGGAACGAGAGAAGCATGGACATGTGAACCGTAGTTTGATTTAGAAAATGTTAAAATTCATGCTTCCCGTCATTTACGTGCAGTGATTTGCTTACATCTTCTGATGAGACTGATAGATATTTCAGACAGCTGTCTGGGGAGAGATTTAATGAGAAAAGGGTTTAGAGCAGTTTGGAAAGTTTGCTCAGAATCTCGAAAATCCATCTTGAATCTAAACTCATTTTGTTCACAGGAGGAAAGCATTTCTTAATCAGTTGGAAATGTTAGACATTTCTGCAAGTTTTATTTGTTGGAGAAACAAAATGGCATGCTTCTTTTTTAAAATGCAGAGAAATACATGTCTTGATTGTCTTAGGAAGTTGCCTTATACTGATTTGGACATTTGTTCTACAGTCAATATCGACTGGATACTTCAGACACAGATCTTTCCCATTAGGATGATCCTTAGTGTTGTTGTTTTTTTAATCCCTGCTATTTTAGTCCCACATTTCATGTTTCAGTTTTGCTTGCTCCTTGTACAAATTGAACCAGTGAACCTTCCATTTTGTGCCACTTTTATTTCTTTTTTTGTAGATTTTTGAATTTTTATGTGTGTGTGTGTGTGTGTGTGTGTGTGTGTGTGAGAGAGAGAGAGAGAGAGAGAGGAGAGAGAGAGAGAGAGAGAGAGAGAGAGAGAGAGAGAGAACACCTGGATGTCATGGTGACCTCTGGTGACTGACCCCTACTGGGGGCTTGGAGGATACTCACAGAGGTGGCTGAATAAAGCCCACCCACCTCTCACCTCTGGTATTGCAAGGAGGTCTCCCATCCAAGTACTTGCCAGAGTCAACCCTGCTTAGCTGACAAGATCAGGCTTGCCTGGACTATCTAGGTCAAGGTGTGCCATTTTTATTCCCAGTCAATGAATATTTCCAAGAGTATATATGCACATGTGTGTGTGTGTGTAAAGAAAAAAATATGTTCATTTTTATCAATATATCTAATTATCAATGTGACCCGATCTGTTGGTACGTAAATCTGGAGATTAGGGACATGGACAGACAATAGAACTTTCTACAAACCTGAGAAAAGCCCCAGGTGTGCAGAAAAACCTGAAAACTTTTTTTTTAAAATGCGGGAGTTCAAAAACACTACATATGATAAAAAGAGGGCCTGTAGTCCTCAGTGGCCACCAGAACAGTATTGTCAGTGTCTTACACATAGTTTTCCATCAGTAAAGGGGGCATATATCACGGCCCTTTCCAGGGCTCTTTTGGCATTTGAGGGAGGAATCATTAGGGCTAATATGCAAAAGCCAGTGTTGTGTAGTAGTTAGAGTTTCAGACTAGGTTCTGAGAGACCCAAGTTTAAATCACCACTCTGCTGTGGAAGCACACCGGGTGACTTTGAGCTAACCTACCTCACAGGGTTGTTGTGAGGATAGAATAGAGGAGAGAAGAATGATGGAAGATGTTTTGCATCCCCATTGTGGAAAAAAGTGAGACACAAATGAAGTAACTAAATAATAAATAAACCTGAAGACATAAGGACATAAGAACATAAGAGATGCCAATGTTGGATCAGGCAAAGGCATATCCAGTCCAACACTCTGTATCACACAGTGGCCAGAAATCCCAGGTGCCATCAGGAGGTCCACCAGTGGGGCCAGGACATTAGAATCCCTCCCACTGTTGACCCCCCCAAGCACCAAGTAGACAGAGCAATACTTGCCCCAGAGCCCCCATCTATACCTTGTGGCTAATAGCCACTGATGGACCTCTGCTCCATATGCTTATCTAATTCCCTTTTGAAGCCGTCCGTGCTTGTAGCCACCACCACTTCTTGTTGCAGTGAATTCCAAGTGTTAATCACTCTTTGGGTGAAGAAGTACTTCCTCTTATCTGTTCTAACCCGACCGCTCAGCAATTTCATGGAGTGCCTACGAGTTCTTGTATTGTGAGAAAGGGAGAAAAGTCCCTCTTTCTCTACCTGCTCTTTCCCATGCATAATCTTATAAACCTCAGTCATGTCACCCCTCAGTCATCGTTGCTCCAAGCTAAAGAGCCCTAAGCACCTTAACCTTTCCTCATAGGGAAAGTGTTCCAACCCCTTTATCATTCAAGTTGCCCTTTTCTGCACTTTTTCTAAAGACGAGGGGCAGGTAAAAGTTAGATTGCTTGGTGCTTGGGAAGGAGAAAAGGAAGCAGGGACAGCTAAGGATTTGGGAGCTGCCAAGAGGAGAGAAAGAGGAAATAGGGTGATATGGGAGATACAGGGGAAAGTGACCCCCCCCACAGCAAGTCCTTGCAGGTTTCCTACTGTGCAACTAGGGCCAGCTTGGCCAGCACCACATAGCCAGTCCCAGTTAAGCCAGCACTGTTCAATGGGACACAGCTCAGCCTGGTGACTGCACTGCACAACTCAGACAGAGTTTTATCCAGGAGAGGCTATCTCAGGGAGGGAAGGAGAGATAGCTGAAGACAAGGTGGCAGATAAAGGTTGGTTGGCTGGTGGGTGGGTGGGAAGGAGAGTAAGAAGCAGGAAAAGGGGAGAGGCTATGAAGGCTTCAGGAAAGGGAAAGAGGAAATAGTGGGAGACAGGAAAAGTTCCTTGTGGGTCCCCCACTTATGTGTATGTTTGTGTGCATGTGAAACACATTATTTACATAAATACTGTACACCTTGCATATAACAGCCATATAATATGCACACATAATACAAACAAATATACAAAACCAACAGTGAAAAGAGGAGAACCAGAATAATTGACAAAACTATAAAAAGGAAATGAGATGCAGAACATTCACTCATCTGTGTTTTGATTATTTATTTATTTTTACTGGGTTATTCTATGGGTAAAACATGTGTTCTATCACTGGGCTTTCTCAAGTCTAACAAGCACCCTGTGGGGGGCAACGAATTATGCTGGATCAAATCCACTTTTGAGTTCAGAGTGTTGATAATCATAAGTGTATTCAGAAAAGTTGCTGCTAAATTTTGCCTAAAGCACATCTGGAGGTTCCTGCTTGAGCAGAAACCTACAAGGAATTAAGAGAGAAACTCTAAAAGTTTTGCTAGGACTAAGGACATTCCTCAAGGGAGTTTCTCATATCCTTCAGTTGTCACCAGATTTTGCATAAATCAGAACTTGAAATAAATTAGGAAGTTTCTCTATGGGCAAAACATGTAAGGAATTTTAAGAAACTGATAATGTTAAATGCTTCAGTCATAGAGAACCATTAGAGTTTGATACACGTGCAGTAAGAGAGATGCTATTGCATCTGGAGACCAGATGTGATATGATAGAGCTACTGGCTCCTGCACATATACCCACAGAAAGGGAATAAAGCCTTTGCTTTTTCAGGGATGTGGCCCTACAATTATTTATTAATTATTTTAAATGTTATGGCTGACCCAAGGTCACACCAGCAGCTGCATGTGGAGGAGTGAGGAATCAAACCCGGTTCTCCCAGACTAGAGTCCATGCTCTTAACCACTACACCAAACTGTTTGACTAGATGGACAACTGGTCTGATCCAGCCAATTTCTGCTTATGTTCTTAGATAGAAAGTATTTAAAATATTTTTTTAAAAATACATTTTTGTTCCAGTTTTCCTACGGCTTGATGCAGTTTTCCAAAATAAAAAGGTCAACATAAAATTGCTACAAGTCCTGTTCTAAAACCACTACAAGATAAAAGCAGTAGAGAAGTTAGAAACAGCAATCTTAATTCTTGTCTCATCCAAGCATAGCCAGCATCCTTAAACATTAGTGCACAAAAGCAATACACTCATTAATTCAGTTGACACCTAAATAGAGCAGGGGAAGTGTGTTCCACAGGAAAGGTACCACAAGGAAGAAGGCTCAACCTCTCACCGTGTTTCAGCATAGCATAGACAATGGGAGTACACAGAGAAGGATCTCTCCTGAAATCTTTGTGGATGGGCAAATTTCTATTGCAGAAGACCTGGGGCCCATGTCCTATAGGGCTTTCACATTCCCAACTAGCACACTGAATTGGGCTTTGATAAACTGGCAGTCAATGAAGTTCTTCTAAAACAGTGATAATATGATCACTATGGTATGTTCATGCCAGCATCCTTTTAGCAGCATTTTGTATTAACAGAAGTTTCTTAAAATGCAGTCCCACATGGAATATGTATTGTCTACTCAGATGGGCAGCTCTCCAGGGTCTCAGGCAGAGGTCTTCCATATTGCATACTGCTTGAGTATTTTTTTTAACTGAAGATGCCAAGGGTTGAATCTGGGACCTTCTGAATGCCAAGCAGATGCTCTACCACTGAGCTATAGTCCTTAGAGCTGAGTTTCATCAGCATATTAATCACCTCTGAATCCAAATTCCTTGTTGACTTCTGCCAGAAGTTCTATGTTGATTCTAAAGAACACGGGGGACTATGGAGAATTATCTGGAACAGTGGGAGATGATCCTTGCTACAAGCAGTAACAGAGGTTTTCAGAGAAGGCTAGGTGAGTTATGAATGCCCTTTTAATCCCCTGCACTAGCACAGAATCTTTTTGCTAGCACAAAGAATAAGACCTTGAGTATTCATGAGCAAGCTTATGTAAAAATCTGGGGCTCCCAAATGCATATGAAGGAAATGGGGGGTTTGCTGTAATACATGACCCCTGTCATCTACTGAGACCATTTTCAAGCTGAAAGATCAAGAGAGTTCAAACTTCATAGAATTTCTGAAAAAACTAGTTTGATGTGACTCTTCCAGTACCTTCCATTTTTAAAGAATTTTCAAAATGGTATTAAATGCTTTTCGGCTCCTTAGGCTAAAAGTAGTTCAGAACTATTTTCAAAAACCAGCCAACACAAACCCCCTTGCCTACACCCCAATTAAAAAAAAAATCCTCCAAAATACTTGCCATGGCTATTTCAGTGCCTTGGCTGTCAAGTCCCTGATGGCATTTGACAGATGCTAACAGTTCATATGAGCAAATTCTACTCTCACATTCCACAGAATTAGAGCCAGAATAACAATGATGAAATCATGGAGGCTATTTTTAAAATGATGCACATATAAAACTGAGAGATGTTTTGTGGAGAACCTCATGGAGAACATCCTATTAACAAAGTAAAGTGCTGCTAAACTATGGGCTATGACCTTCAGTGCATCCAATGGCTTCATGGGTACAGATAGGTATGAACCGGCTCACAAACTAAAGTTCATGATGAATGTTGGCCAGTTCATGATTTGCAAACTGAAGTTCATGGCAGATCAACCAGCATGAATTTTCCACAGACTTTCAAGCAGTTTGTGGAGGTTCATGCCAGTTCATGAATGGATACATTTCCAGACAGACTGTTTCGGTTTCTACTGCAGAGATTCATTGAAAGTGGGTTGAAAGTGGGTTGAAAACAGATTATTTAGTGTGTGTAATTGCAGCCCCAGTGACTAGAAGAAGGTATGGTGCTGGTGGGGTCACTTATCATGAGACTCCACCCAACATTTATTGATTGCATGTTCATCTCATCCTTCCTTCATGTTTAGGGAAGTTCCATTTTTCTCCTCCCAGGAGCACTTTGTAGCTGGATTATATGAAAGGGGTGGGTTCCAAGTAAGGAAGCTGGTTTCCTGATTGAGCTAGGACTTGAATACATCTCCGATATTCTGGCAATGCAACTTGAAACCAATGGGTTTATACACCTGTAGCTGTGTTCAGAATTGCACTTTGGTTCTCTTTCAACTACACTGGCTGTATGCCTCAGCCTACTGATTTTCCATTATCTGTCATGGGGGGGGGGCAGCATTCAGGAAAACAGCAGCTAGTCCATACTGGTGACTAGGTTGCCAGCTCTGCATTGGCCACCCCTGGGAGTGTTGGGGGTGGAGCCTGGGAAGGGGGAGGAGCCCTGACTACTTGATGTCACTTCCATGTGAGGAAGGGAAAGAAAACATAGCTGGGGAGGGAGAAATGAGATGCCCCCCCAAACTTCTTTCAGGTCTCCTGCTTGTATACTATATTGTTGAAGGGGTTCCCCCCCTCCCTTAACCCACAGGATTGCTATAGACTAGCTGGCACCAGGCCTACTTAAAACTAAATCTGTCAACCAATGTGATTCTCTTCCTTTTAAAAGGCTATGGCAAATTAAAGGCTTTAAACAATGGCATCAATTGGCCAATTATAGCGGAATTTCTGAGAAGTACATATAGCATTAGCACCTCATTAATAACCCATTAGTACTGTGTGCTGTACATAACTGCTTTGAATGTCAAGTGAATTAATGGCTACCCTCTTAAAAGGATTACCAAAAATGCTTCCCATTTTCTAAAATGGATCCATCCCATCATTTGTGTTTCTTATCCTTAAAAGAAAAAGAAAATAAGCCTCTCCTATACTGCTAACAGCTTTTACAGCATGGGGGCAATAGTAATATTGCTGCTCAGAAATGTCATAATGTTCATGTTTCCTGGTGCTTATGTTAACTTTAGCAAAATCAGCCTTAGGGTATAAAAGAAGTTACAGCCCTCGTCCTCCCCCAGGTATTGGTGCTTGAGTAAAACTGACAGACAAAGGACTTGTTGTGATTTTGGCATGCACAACAGGGAAATATTGAAGCAGCGCAACACAGGAGAGCAAAGTTAATGATCACGTAGAAAGTAAAAGCATTTCCTGCACTTTGCAAAATAAGGCAAATCTGACTGTTGAAATGTTCAAATATCACAGTTGGGATTTTAACAGGGTGTCTTCACTACAGTCACTAGCTGGCATGCCTGGGCACCTTGTTGCTAGGTGTGCCATGGATTATGGGCAACAGGTGATAAGGATTCACTAGGGATACACCTGCATTCCAATACCGTGGTGGGTTATCTAAGTGATACAGATCTGTCAGACACCCAGTTCCAGCTGCAAGACAATGGAAATGGAGGAGCCAGTTTGCTTCACTGCAGTATTAAGTTGTGTCCAAATAGTAATCTCATGATACACCTCAGGCCCGTTTAAATGTCTTCCCTTAGAAACAGGAAACCTCACACATTTAACATTTTAGCAGATTAGAGAAGTTTCTAGATTGACAAGTTCATTTTCTATGTGCAGGGGGATACAGATATAGATGTGTGTGTGTGTGTGTGTGTGTTAAGTGTCATCAAGTCACTTCCAACATAGCGATCCTATAAATTAATGATCTCTGAAATATCCCATTGCTAACACTTGCTCAGGTCTTGCAAATGGAGGGTCATGGCTTCCTTGATTGAGTCAATCCATCTCAATTTGGGTCTTCCACTTTCCCTACTGCCTTCAACTTTTCCAAGCATTGTCATCATGTGACCAAAGTACAATTAGCTGCAGTTTGGTCATTTTAATATCAAGGGAAAGCTCGTCCTTGATTTGATATAGAATTCTCTCATTTGGCTTTTTTTTTGGTGGTCCATGGTATCTTTAATACTCTGCTCCATCATCACATTTCAAATGAATCAACTTCCTTCCTGTCAGCTTCCTTCATTGTCCAACTTCCACACCCATACATAGCAATGGGGGATCCTATGGTATGCATTATGTTGACCATGGTCTTCCAGTGACACGTCCATACACTTTAGGATCTTTTCTAGCTCCTTCATGGCTGTCCTTCCCAAACAGATATAAACATTTGTGCCCTGCTAGACCAGTTCAGCATTTTCCATCCAGTTCAGCATTTTGTTTCACATGCTGGCCACCCGAATGCTCTAGGGGGGCAACCACAGGGCCTAGAAGGCCTTCCCCCAGTGCTGCCTCCTCACATTGGTGATCACATGTTTACTACCCCTGATCACATGTTTACTAACTACTACTAGTAGCTACTGATGGAGCTATTGTCCATCAATCTGTCAAATTCCCTTTAAAAGCTATCTATGGTCATGGCCACCACTACATGCACTGACACTAAATCATATCATTTCAGTATTCATTGAGGAAAGAAGTACTTCCTTTTCAAATCAAATCAAATTTATTGTTACAGCCAATTGACCAGCAGTGCAGTAAAACAAGACAATAATAAACAAGTACGATCACCAACACTCACAGACAATAATACCATCATAGACCCAGCCACAGACCCCTATTAAAATCGTAATTCTATTCCCTAAATTCTAAGTCTTGTCTAAAATTCTCTTCAGTCTGTGCTTTTTGTTAAAATCTTTCACTTGTTTATTACATTAAAAGCAATATTTTGCTACTACCAGAGTTACCGACTTCTTGGTATCTTCCAATAAATATTTCAGCAGCACAGTATTTGCAAATTTCAAATAGTTGTCCAAGGGTTTAAATTGGGCAAGTAAATGAAAAATTACCTGATGTCGCTCTCTGAAATAGAGTTTGCAATCTAAAAGAATGTGTGTGATTGTTTCAACTTCTTTATCTGCACATAGACAACATCTTTGATGTGTAGGCCAATGGAGGTACCTTCCTTGCAGTAAATTAGAGGGGAAGGCATCAAAACGCGCTCTAGAGAAAGCCCATCGATACTTTTCATATATAATGTTGGAGAGATACGGTGCTGCTGCATATCCAGGCCAAGATTTTAGGTTACTGTACATCTTGGGTAAAAGTGCTTCATCAGTTTGAACCTCAATATCAACCAAGCGCTGCTGAACTGAAGATTTTGCTTTACTCAGACCCATTTCCAGAAGATTTGCTGGACATAACCCGATCATACCTAGCTTATCTAAGTACTTTCTTTTGTCCATTCTGGATCTAAGGTCCATCAACTTCATTGGGTACCCTATGTTCTAATATTGTGGGGAAAGAGACAAAGTTATCTGTCACATCTGCCTCCTTAGTCATGTTTTCTCTAAATGGAAAAGTTCCAGGCTCTCATTGAAAGGCAGGGTTGTGGCTCACTGGAAGAGCATTTACTCAGCAGGCAGGAGGTCACAGGTTCAATCCCCAGCATCTCCAGTTAAAAGGATAAGGTAGGAGGTTATGTGAAAGACATCTGTCTGAGTCCCTGGAGAGCCACTGCCAGTCTGAGTAGACAATACTGACTTGGATGGACCAAGGGTCTGATTCAGTATAAAGCAGCTTCATTTTGCACAGACAATATATGTAGCTGTCCTGTGGGATTAAGGATCATACAGTTGTTTATTTAGGCATAGTATCTATTAAAAAATAAAAAAGCAGCTTCATGTGTTCATGTATCCTTTAGCCCATGAATACATGGGCGGAGATAATGTCATGTGTACAATTTTCTTTGATAACTTCTAACCACTTTCATTGTCTGATGTACTGGTGGTGGAAAGTGCCATCAATTAACAGCCTATGGATAGTGACCCCATAAAGTTTCCAAGATAAGAGATGAACACAGGTGGTTTGCCATTGCCTGCCTCTGTGCACTGACCCTAGGCTTCCATGGTGGTCTCCCATTCAAGTACTAACACAGGCCAACCCTGCTTAGCTTCCAAGATCTAACGAGATCAAGCTAGCCTGGGACATCCAGTTCAGGGCATCTGATGTACTAGAATGAATGATATATGTACAGAAAGAGATGATTTTAGGCTTGCTGGCTGTAATAAAGATTGAATGACTGACTACTCAGGCCTTCTGTTAAATTCAGACTTTTGCTTGAAAAACGATCTGAGCTTTCTGCTTGTCTGTCTCATTGAGCTTTCTGGGCTCATGACCATCTACAGATCACTTGACACTAGGCCTGAGTCGGGCAGTTTTATACACCCAGCTGTGACTACTTGTATCACCTGACTCTTACTGAGCTGGTAGCTGCAGTACCATCTTCTGGCCAGTCACAATAGTGAAGTGTGCATCTCCCTTCTCTAGTAAGCTGTACAGTAGCAAAGAGGCACCTGGTTCCTGTTGCAAGACTCCACTTCAAGACTTCTGATGCCTTATGTATGTATGACGAGGGGAGAGAGACTGTCACCAAAGAAGGAATGTAGTAAAAGCCAGTAGCAAGGAGTAGGAGTGGGAATTGAGGAAGACATACAGATGTCACTAACGGCAGGCAAAAGAGAACTGACCAGCTGCCTGCCAAAGAAAATCAGAGAGGGATACCTCCCCGGGCAATCTGTCTGCTTGAGCAAGATCATTTGTATATTTCACTGTTGCCAGATCATGTCATTTCTGGAGCTCAAAGGAAAGAGACATCTACATATTCCATTCACTGCAGACCTTTTAAGAAAGAAAACATATCAAAATGTTTCCTTGAAAAACCTGCATTTTTTTAAAAAAGACCATGTTAAAGCAATTCAGATATCTCCAATTTATTTTCTCACCCCCCCTCCCCAAAGCAAACACTGGAGCCACATTGGATGTAAGGAACAGTAAGTTGTCATTTAATTGAATTCCTGAACACACACACACACACAAAAGCAGGCAAAAATACAGATGGGAAATTGAGACATAAAAATAATTTTAAGCAAATCCAAATCAATGAATAACTAATCCAAAGCAAATGCTTGTGTCTTCCCGGATGTGTTATCTCAAAGATTCCAAGCATACCCCCTCTAGGAGAGAGAATTTGTACAAAAGAGATTGAAACAGAGATTATATGAGGTTTGATGCCTAGTTCTGCTTAAAGCAACCAACTCTGTCTTTATTAACCCTTCGTTTTAATTTTGCCAAGGTGTAAATAAGCATGACCTCTTTTTTATTTATTGTAACAGAATGTCATGGAGAAAATATCAATCGAGAGCAATCGGTATGATATATTTTTTTAAAATCACATGGCAGCCAACACTGTCTCTGTCTTTCTCTTTTTACCTTTCGGCATTCGGAGCATGTAGGATGAAAACTGGTGATATTCAGTGTTTTGTAGTACAGTCATGCAGTCAAAACAAAATTATGTCCTTCTAGCCGTTAAAAAAAAAAAATTCCCAGAGGGGATATTAGGAGGGGGAGGAGGAGGAAAGATTCACTCTGGATAGGGAACAAATCAAGCAAACTCCCAGCTAGATGAAACAATTTGGAATGGAGTATGATGCATAGCCTTAATTAGGTTTCACAGAAGACAAACTCTAAAATACCCCTCCCCCCCCAAAAAAGAAATCTCCACTGTAATATTCATGCTAAGTCTATATTTTACTGACTCTTTATGGCCAGTAAATTTGTTGACAGCCGTGTTTTATGTATAATACATTACAATATTATTACTTGAATAGGCTGCATATAATTAAAAGTTTTTAGCATTTGTGCTACAGTTCCTTATTTTGGCATTAGTTTGAATTATGGTCAGGAGTTGTCCAAAACAATGCGGGTGTTCTCACTTTCCCACATGAGACAGTGTTTCTAATTCCTTGGGGTAATGAAAGGGACAACGAATGGTATGTGTCCTACCACTGAGCAAAATGTGAAGCCTTCCTCCAATGGAAGAGCCACTTAGCATGGGAAAAAACTCTTCAGGTGAGAGGAAGCCTCTTTTGACTTGAGGAACTTCCTCCAGCTTTAGCGAGGATATATGCCAACATGTTTGGAAACCCGAAGGCTACTGCTGTGGTGATCATAAATAGAAACCCTCATGACTTTTTAACATCTCAGCAGCACGCTAAGTTTAAAAGATGTGAATTCCAACAGTGAAGTTTTCCTTAAGAAGAGCTAGTTAATGGGTGAATTCAAGCTGCAAGAGACATGCAAAACTTATATGGCATATCTGATGCTGGTCTCTAAACTGTAGATAGGGCACAGAATGTGGCTGAGAGGTGGAACACATGCTCCGCATGCGAGAAGTCTTATGGTCAGTCTGTGGCTTCTTTAGCTGAAGGATGTCAGGAAGATGATGCTGGGGAAGTCCCCCCCCCCCAGCTGAAGAAGTGAAAATCAATGGCACCCCTCCTCTGGATTGTGCTCCTTGCCCTGCCTGACTAGTAGACAGAACTCTGACATTCACAACACTATTATTGGTGAGAATTGGGCAAACAGAATACCTTTTTAAAAATAATGCCTGCTGTGACTCATAGGCACATGACCTGTATGTATTTTTTCCTTAGAAACCTTTCTTCATTTAGGAACGGGTAATTTCCTGCAGGAGCGCACAGGAGCGGAGCTCCGGCAGTAAAGAGCCCAGGGGGTGGGCACATGCAACAAGCCCCGCCCCCTGCTCCCAGCAGCCCTCAGTCAGAGCAAGAAGCAGCCAGGTAAGTTGCAGAGCCTCCCCCCTGCCGCCTGGTCCAAAACAGTCCAGTGGCACCTTTAAGACCAAGTTTTATTCAGGTACAAGCTCTCCCTCCTCTGCGAGGACAGATCTGCACGTCCCCCCCCCCAATAGCTAGAAATCCAAAACAGTCTAGTGGAGCCTGAGCATTGGGTGTTGCCTTCTGACACACTTCTGGTGATGTCAGAGGGTGTGGCATATGCAAATAAGTTATGCTAATGAGTTATGCTAATGAGCTCCTGCACCTCTTTTTCTACGAAATGACCCCTGTTTATGAATATGTGCAGGTTTAACTGAAATTCGTATGATTAACCAACCAAGATTATACCTAACCGAGGTCCCTCCCCTTCCCAAACTCTATGGTCTCTAGGCTCTACCCCCAAATCTCCTGGAATTCCCCAAGGCAGAGTTGGTAACCCTAACTTTTTATGAGTTATATCATTTTAACTGCAAGAGGTAGGGTTGCATTTTTCAGTGGCCCTCCCAGGGGAGTAAAAAGTATTTGCATATAATAATCACTGAACCCAGCGTGTTCATTCAGACATGAAACTCCTCTTCCTACCGACTGAAATGGCATAGTCAAGGAAAAGCTGTGCCATTGCACAAACTGACCTAAGACTGCTCTCATTCCAGAATTAATTTCTGTCTCCCTCCAAAAGGGGAAAAAAGAGTCTGAAAACAGGTTTTGAAGTGACATTGTAATGCATCTGTACTTGTGTTTAAACCCTCTGCATGCCACCTGGCGCATTTTGAAATCCCAAGGTGCTTCTTCATTGGAGGGCCAAGACAGTTGATAACTCCAAATTAACTAATTAAGTTGCACAAAACTACCCTTTGTACCTGGAGAAGTTACCGAGTTTTTCTGGCAGCAGCAGCGACAGCCAGACCACAGGGAATGAAGACGAGAAAGCTAATGGGAAAATCTAAGTACTTGAGGTACCTTATTGATTTTGGCCTGCCAGAATGCATTCTGGAGGCAACTAGAGATTGCTGAAACATCCAGATTACGAAAGACAGCAAAAAGGGCAAAGTGAAAATGCTCGATAATTCTGATTTTTTTCCCTGATAATCTCAGTAATAGACTTGACAGTCAATGCATAGATCTTTCTTCTTTATCTTGAAACACAATGCATATGAAAGAAGTTTTTTTTAAAAAAAAAATATTGGAGCGCTTTCAGATACAGAATAACCTTGATCTTGCGGTTAAAGCAATGATATTGTCTTCTTTTGCTGATTAGATCCCCTGGGTATTATGGCAAACATATCTGTTCTCTCCCCTTGATGTGCCTGTATAATTTCCCTTAATGTTAATTGGAACTGCAGAGAGAACAGACCTTGTGTTGGTTTTTCTGGCCTGGCAATGCTCCCTGCTGTGCAGCAAGGCAGTGATTATTCATGGCTGGTCCTTTGTACGTTGACGCTTATCCTGGAAACAAGGCTGGCGTCTCTGATCTTCTTGACTGAAGGGGGGGGGGAAATCACCGTATCTACAGAAAAGTTGGATTGAGACTTGGAGAAAACTTCCTGGTGATAAAGTCTTTCCTTCACCCATATGTGTAGAACCACCCCTACATGAATGAGGGATGGGGTTGCCAACCTCCAGGTGGGGCCTGGAGATCTCCTGGAATCCCAACTTATCTCCAGACAGCAGAGATCAGTTCTCCTGGGGACTGCTTTGGAGGGTGGATTTGATGGTATTATACCCCACTGAGGTCTCTCCCAAGGCTCCACACCCAAATCTTCAGTTATTTCCCAAGCAGGAGTTGGCAACCCTAATGAGGGATTATAATTGGACTACCAAGGAAATTGTGGTTTTTATGAGTCAGATGTAAACATGCTGCAGCCATGCATATTGCTTCTCTAAGAAATGGTGACTTTCAGCTTATGCTTCTCAAAGCAATGAGAACTTCCCAGGGCAGTGCTTACAAGAGCTGGTTCCCTTTGGAGGTGAGATTGATGGTGTCTCTGAATAGTCTGTTCTATTTACAGTTAGGTAGGTATGTGTTGATCTATTCTATTTATACCTCGCTTTTCTCCCCAATAGGGATCCAAAGTAGCTTACAACATCCTCGCCATCCTCTTATACATAAGTACTTTAAAACTTTGGCTAGATGGTTGTTATGAGAGACATTAATTCAAACCACCCAGAAGAAGACTACCTCAGATGGCTGGGAGCTTGCAGAGCCAGTGACAAATTCACATCCCTGCTGGTATCACACAGAGGTGCTGATCATATGACCTGCTGCCTGCTCTTGGAAGCTGTTCATGAAGCTGCTGTGGTCTATACAATCATGTTAGTCCTTTTATGAGATGCTATAGTTTTCCAGGTGTCCACAGTCAGTGCCTCTCTGCACTCTCACTCAGCTTGAGAGCCGATTGTCCTCCCGCATGTGAATGTGGGAACTACTGAGCATCTGAGCCAGAGTTCTGGGGAAAGACAGACATTAAACAATCGGAAAACAGCACAGCAAGTCTGGCATCTGCTAAAAAAGAAAAGTGGGTGCTCCTTCTTAGCAGGCTTCCCAAAGAAAAGTGGTCACCGATCTGTTAAGGATCAGGTATCAGACTGGAAGATAATTAAGGAATATGAAGGTTCCCTCTTGCTAACCCCCAGTCTTTCACATGTAGGAAGAGAGGGGCCATGGCTCAGTGGTAGAGCCTCTGCTTTGCTTGCAAAAGGTCCCAGGTTCAGTCCCTGGCATCTCCAGTTAAAAGGACCAAGCAGTAAGTGATGGGAAAGACCCTTACCTGAGACCCTGCAAACCTGCTGTCACTCTGAATAGACAATACTGACCTTGATGGACCAAGAATCTGGTTCAGTATAGGGCAACTTCCTGTGTAATTCAACATACATTAAACATTTTAAATTGCCCTATATGGGGAACAGACCGTAACTCTATCTAACTCAGTGCTGCCTATGACAACTAACTTCCCCTCTTCAGGATCTCAAACAATGAAGATTTTTGCCAGCTTTTATATCTGAGGCCTGTTGTAGTAACTGGAGAGATCAGAGATTGAGACAGAGCACTATACAAGCAGAGGGATGTTCTGCCACTAAAGCTATGTACATTCCTTATCAAATTGCAGGTCTTTGCCTATGAGAGCTCATGGGCCAATGAATGTAGTAGTTTTCCATGTCCCGTGGGGCTTTTGTTAGTGTTAGTGAAGGGGACTAAGATAGCAATTCTATGCAGGTCTACTTGGAATCCAACTCATGTATATTCAATGGGGCTTCCTCCCAGTAAAGTATTCTAAGGATTGCCTTCACCTCCTTGATGACAGACTACTAATGCTGTGCACATCTGTTCCACTATTAGCTTTTCTGTTCTGCTTGGTGCTAGAGAGACATTTGATCAAGTGCTGGGTGGCCAAAGGATCCTTAGAAATAACATGGGGGCAAAAATGAAAGTCTGCAGAAGAAGTGGGAAACTGGAAAAATTCACCTTCCTCCTCTGTTAAAAGTAGTAGCATTACATTAGCAGAATGACACTTATGGATATCATCCACTGGTGTTTCCTGCTGTTGTTATATGTGAGGTCTGTTTGACTGACTGGTCAGAAACAGACTGAACCAACTCTGTTTCCAGGCTAAGCAACCCTCATCTTTGATCCATCTCTGCCTTTAGGAATTGCAGCCCATCTGCCTCTCCTTTGGTATCTTTCATTCTAGATCTCTTTACCTCCTTGATGGCACTCTACTAATGTTGTGAGCATTAGACAGCAAACAGCCTAAAGGAATACCTCTCAGCAGGCACATTAAACATGCCATTCTCACTGGTTTGCTTGTTTAATTTTGTTTAGCTAGAAGACTGTGGCATATGCTCATGTTTGCAAAGAGATGAGGAACATTCGGAGATGGGCCTGAAGTCTGTGGAAATAGTAGTGAGTTTGATTTTCAAACGAGAGGGCTGGAATGTGTCCAGCTTAATATTTGGCTACCACTCCATCCTCTCAAGAGAGGTTAATGCTGAAGGAAATACAAAATGGCAAGGGGTAGAAGAGGGAAAGATCAAATGTGTCTGACCCAAGAGCATTTTTTCTGAGGCTTGCACAGTTGTTGCAAAACAGCTCTACCTCAGCCCAAGAGTTTCAGAAGAACTGAGGAGGAACTAATGCATTGGTAGCCTGGATGTTGCCTATCCCTGTTATGTAGTAGACCAAAAATCTGTATCTTCCTGTGAAGAAAAATATAAAGGTGAGAACCTCTGTTAAGATTATCCATCTATTGACATGCATACCTCAATTCCCCCCCCCCCAATCTTCCTTCTACTATGGAGCTCACCAGGGCTTTTTTTTTGTGGAAAAATCCCAGCAGGAACTCATTAGCATAATAGGCCACACCCAACAGCAGAAACCTATTAGCATATTAGGCCACACCCCTGACAGCACAGCTCATTGGCATTATAGGCCACACCCCCATGTTACCAGAAGTGTGCTCATCCAGCCACACCCACCTTTTGCTTCTTATTCTGTTTACCTTGATTGTTGTCAAAGCCAAGGGCTTTTTTGTAGCAGGACCTCCTTTGCATGGTAGGCCACACACCCCTAATGTAGCCAATCCTAATGAGTTTCTGCTGGTGGGTGTGGCCTATTATGCTAATGAGTTCCTGCTGGGTGAGGCCAACTTGAAGCCAGCCGGAACTCCGTTCCTGTGCATTCCTGCCCAAAAATAGCCCTGGAGCTCACTGTGGTGCAACAGAAGATCCCAAGAAGATCAACCATGCTAGCACTAAACAGACCCAGACCTCCTTACTGTCAACCAGGTGGCTGTATCATATTGTTCCCTACCATAACATACCATACAATTGGTCCCATCAATGGCTCATATTAGTTTACAAAGAATATATGGTGGTGGTGGTAGAAAGTGTTGTCAAATGGCAGCTAACTTATGGCTACCCCATAGGGTTTTGAAGGCAAGAGACGTTCAGCGGTGGTTTGACATTGCCTGCCTCTGTGTAGCAACCTGGACTTCCTTTGTGGTGTCTCATCCAAATACTAATACTAATCAGGGCCGATCCCGCTTAGCTTCTGATAGCTGGCGAGACTGGGCTAGTCTGGGCTATCCAGGTCAGTGCACAAAGTATATACAGAAATACAATAATAATGATAAATAATTTTAGGAATATGCCAGGGAATCACAGATGCAAATGACAGCCATCAGAGCTAGGCCCAAGAGCAGCTCCATCACCTGGGGACACAGTGAAAGAACCTGGAGATTTCTCTCACGTGCCCAGACTGAGGGAAGGCAGACTATAGGAAGGCCACCAATACCTCCTGTGTGCTAAGCTAGTGTTTTCTGACTCCCCATTCAGGTTAATTTCCAGCTGTCTGATACTGCCACCAACCCTGGTACCTAAATCACAGTGAGGGCTGGTTTCTAAACCAGTGAGGGCTGGTTTCTAAACCATGAGGTGAAACGTTTGCCAGGGCTACTGAGAGGGCCTACTACAATGACCCCACCCACACTTGCTACAAGCAGCTGGGAGCATGGGTGGTGGGAGGATTCATGAATGGGCCAGAAAAACTCATACAGGCAGATGGGATTTGTATGAGTGTGTGAGAGATAAGAAGAGCATGTGGGGGTCATGCTGGTAGGCAGAGAAGGAGAGCCCCCCCAGACCTGGAACTGGCACTGATCACAAAGCTCTAGTCTTTTCCTCATTCCTACAGTGACACTAAAGAAAGTGGAAAATAATCTTCATCTTTTAACCTGATTAACACTGATGGATCTAAAAATAGCACTCTCTCCATGGTACCTCCCAGAAGGAAACATAAAACTGAGAAGAAGAAAAAATGAAGATTGCCCAGAGATACCCGTGAACATATGAAGCTTCCTTACCCTGAATCACACCATTGGTCCATCAAGTTCAATATTGTCAATACTGTCTACACAGACTGAAAGCAGCTGTCCAGGGTTTCAGGTCTTTCACATTACTTGCTCCTTGATCCTTTAACTGGAGGTGCCAAGCAGATGTTCTACCTCTCAGACAGCTTCTCCCTACTGTGACACTGGGGCTGCGGTCACACACTAAATAATCCACCTTCAATCCCCTTTCAATGCACTTTCTAACTGGATTTTGCCAGTTCACACGGTAAATTCAAGTTGGAAAGTGCACTGAAAGCGGATTGACAGTGGATTATTTTGTGTGTGTGACCACAGCCTGGGAGAAGTACCTGGAGGAGATTGCAAGGTGTGCCATTCTCTTATACTCTGTTTCCTCCACTACCAGCACACATTTTCCCCATTGGGAATGAGAGACAGACCAGGTGACTCCATTTTGGAGTGGTCCTTCTTTTAGGCTGTGGCCCAACCCTGCTGATGTCTCATGCCTGGCTCAACTGCATCCCTGACAACTAGGACTGAAGAAGAATGGTGTATGACTCATAAAAACCCACAAACTTGCTTTCCAACATTTCAAATGCATGATGAGCTAAATAACAAACAACAAAACCCAAAAAATCTGAGTAGCTCTGTGAGTGTGTGTTTTCCCTACTCCCTGCAGTCATCATTTTGGGCTGCCTATTTGGAGCCAGCTTGTTCGTTTAGATTGTTCTCTATGACAGGACATCAGACAAATGGAAATCACCCTTAAAGCAAGTTTTGACAACAATTGATCGGAGTCTTATCTTTGGCAATTTGTTATCAGACTTGGCTGCCAACTCATTGCAGGTGTTTGTTTATCTTGATGAGATAATGCTCCATGCACACTATCACACAGGACTTACAAATTGGAACATTGTGTA
>NW_015170921.1:565736-614228 GCF_001447785.1 Gekko japonicus | reverse complement strand
ACACTAGATAGCAAACAGAAACTAACTTTGGAGGGTTTGATTTGTTTTTGGAATGATAAACAAGGAAAAGGTGCTTTCATGTTTCCAGTTGAAACAGACTTTTTCTAATTTTTCTTCTTCTTGCTTTATAACCTTTTTGTTCTTTCATGCTGATGACTGTATTGGATGCTACTTTGTAGTAGCTGTTAAGGGGCGGTTTGAGTAGGAAAAGCTTCTGTAACTTGGGACCCATCAGATCAAACTCATCCCCCCTGCAGAACATTTCACAGAATATCAGGTGCTTGGCACCTGATCCTATTTTGTTATGCTGGGAGGTATGTTAATACTAGTGTTGTTATGAGGAGTGGAATTTCTTTCTCCCTGTTTTAGATGTGGACATTGATTCTTTTTATTCTATTTTTCTCTTTCATTCTCTTTGATTTCTCTTTGGGTTTTTTTGGTTTTTTTAATTTTGATTCTATATGCTCTTTTGTAACTTCAGCCCTTGCAGGACATTTTTTATATGTTGCACACCGCAGGATCTAATAACAGGAAGGTAGGAAGGCTTGAGAAGACATTCCCACCTCCCTCTAAGTATCTACCGAATAAAATTATGAAATTCTGTAGAACACCATGGGACCATGTCTCCTGCTGTAGCGGGAGATCTCCTGCCCCCCACTTTTGGTTCTGTCCTGCTGGAATGGGGGGGGGGAGTGATGATGCAGTGACAGTGTGACAACACGTTTGGTTGCATAACTGGGATGCATTGCTGCCAATCTCTAGCAATCCCCCAGAATTCTGTTGGGGGATTACTAGAGCATTATGGCAACATCATTTTATTTATTTATTTAGGGATTTTTACCCCGCCCTACCCTGCAAGTGGGCTCAGGGTGGTTGACATCATTTCATACATCATGACATCATTTTCTATTATTCAATCAGAAGGGACACTACACAGTGCTCACCCCATCCCCCCCCCCCAAGCTCCCATGGGTGGCCAGGCAAGGGCAGAGAAAAAACCTCTCTTCCTGCCTCTTTTTTCCTATTTCTATTTGATTTTATGTTTTTTTCCCTTGGATCAAAATGGAATTGAGTCAGAAAAGACTCCACATTCTTAAACAAGGGGAAAGATATGGCTTGTTGGATTTAATGAAGAAACTGGGGAAAAGGAATGAGGAGAATTCCTCTTAAGGAAGCTAGTTAATCACCTATGTGACCTATGGACTACAAGTTGAGCAGCTTTGCAAAAAGAGCAATTTGTCCAATTGCCTGGATATGAAAACAAAATGAGTGCATGGAACTGCCCATTAACATTTGGTGGAACAGCCTCACAGAGATTTTTGGAAAAATAACTTTTGTGTAAAAGCTCAAAAGGAAACTGGGGCAGTTCGAGGGGGGGAGCTCCATGTGGAAGCAATGAGATTCTGATTGTCTTAGACTTCCTTACTGGGCAAGATCAGACAATACATCCTAGATCACGTTCCTAATCTCAATTATTTTCCTATGCAGGATGAGGAACGAGGAGAGTTCCTGCCCTCCTCATGTACCTGCTGCCCCTACCCTACCTCTGCACATCCATATGGCTCTTAATATCCAAAATATGCAACTGCACATTTAGTCCATTGTCCCTCTGTCCAGAGTGTACTGTCAATTCCCTAGGTAAAATCAAGGAAATAACCAGGTGACCTGGGTCTACACATGTTGGGCTTTTAGCTTGTGCAACCAATTCCCATGTCCTCAACCAATTCCCATGTTAGGCCTCAACCAATTCCCATGTTAGGCCCCTGAATGAATATTCAGAGACTGGGTCATGTGTGTGGGGAGGTCACATGAACCCTACAATGAATACAGGACCAATCAGGGGGTGCATCATTCTGCTCAGCCCACCGTGATGCACAAAATGAACACATTCATTGTGGCTTGCAAAACTAAGCTTTCAAATGTTGCCAGCTCTGTGCAATGAAGCTGACAATAGTGGTACCTGTCAGAAACTACCACTCCCATACAACAACACAGAAAAGGAAGATAGGTACACTCCCTGTATTCTTGCATCTCATCACTTTCCATACAGTCTATGTGAACTTTGTTTCCTCTCGTCTGATAACTGTATTCATATTAAATAAATGTTTGAAGGTTGTTTTTCCTCCTGTTCCAGCATTCAGCCTTTCTTCACTTGTAGGCATTTGTTTGACTTTCCCTTTCAGTGCTCCCAATTAATTGCACATGGAATGCCCGCATCTTAACATTTGCTGGCTTGTTTTTCAAGATCTTTCCACAATAACCCTCAACATGCTCAGGTGCCAAATAAGGCGAGCTTCACCAACCTGACATTTCATCTTGTTCTCCATGACCTCTGCTAAAAATCCAAGAGCAACTCTTCTGCAACGGCATCCCAGAAAAACAAAACTGCAAATCTTCAGAGGCTGAAGAGTTGGCAAACAGGGCATCCTACTTGTCCTCCGTTAGCTAGAGTGTGGAAATAATTGTCTAAAGAAATGTCAATTATTTTTTCATGGGATAGCAACTGTGCAAGTCTGACTCAGGCCTGTGCAAGTCTGGCTTTATGTAGAATGTCCAATGCAAGTGTGGTTGAGATGAGTACCAGGAAAGACTCCTCAAGTCTAGGGAGATGCTTGTCAAAAATAGGGGGAGTCAGAGCAATAAACCTTGGTGGAACAATGAAACAATGGACCTTGTGAGAAGAAACGTTTCTGAGTGCACATTGCTCTCACTCTGACATGTTCAAACGAGCTAGTTTTTAAAACAGCACTCTAGATTAGGGCTGGGCATGAATTGAGGAACTGCCGTTCATTTTGGTTCATGACATTTGTGAGCCACAAACGTAGGCACTGAATGAACTGGTTTGATTTGTGAGGTTTGTGATACAGTAGAATGCTCCCCCCCCATGAGCTAGAAGTACCAAATTTGCAGGGGCTCTCCAGCTGACTCTCCTCTACCTACCATACAAGATTGGTGAGGATTGAATATACGGGGTCTGAGTTACAGCCCCCCCCAAGTACCCTCAAGAAAGTGCTAAAAAAAAGAGTGCTTTCTAGGGAAATGACAGGTGCAGGTTCAGGAGTGCATAGAACCGACCCTGTGCGAACTGGAGACATCAATCTTGCAGGGGACCTCCCCTTGATTCTCCTCTATATACACTCCCAGGTTATGTGCAAATTGGACTTGGGGGTCCAAATTATGCCCCCCCCCCAGAATATGTCCCCAGGAAAGTGCTTTTGGGGAAAATGTCAGGGGAAAATAGACCCCCTGCAAGTTATACACACCAAATGTACAGGGAACCTCACACTTCCACCTGCTCCTCTGCAATCCCTCCAAGTTGGGGACAGATCTCATTTCTGGGTTCCCAGTTGCAGGTCCTCAAAAAAAGGTCTCCCCAGTGCTCTCTCTGAAAAAGTCAGGTGCAGTTATGGAATGGCTCAGGAACAAGCCAGTGACACCAAACTCACAAAGAAACTTCATCTGGGCAGACCCCCCCCAACCACACACTAGAAGCAAGGCAAGCATTCCCCTATGATCACAGCCTCCCCCTCCCATCTCCAAAGACAGGTTCTGAAGGACAGAAAGGCAGAAATCCCCAGAGTTTCAACAGGGGCTCCTCAGAGTTACTCCACAGCAGCTTGGCAGGCACCCTAGCCATACAGCACAAGCCAAGGAAACATGCCCACAACTGTCACAACACTCCTTTCCCAGGGCTGAAGCATACAGGTCCAGAGCAGACCCATCAACTGGAGTGTATTCTTCTATGCTACAAAGGAATGTTGTTGAGCTGGCAGCCCTCCCCCCAAGTCTCCAAAGGTGCTGAAGGGTAGAAAGGCAGACAACCCCAGAATTTTTACAGGGGCTCCCCAAAGTAGCCCCATAGCAGCTTGGTAGAGACCCCTAGCAAGCACTGGAACCCAGCAAGGCATACCCACAATGCTCCCGGTCACCTCAACTTCAAGGCCAAACTCATAGATCCTCTGGTCACAGCTCACTCCTAGGTGGTCATTCACCATTGTACAGATATGAGACCACCTGTTGTGAATTGTACAAATACAATGGAATGGGGTAGTCAAACAGGGGCTTTGCTAGTACAGGCAGATGTTTGTTAATTGAGGTAGATGTCTGCTGAGGTAGATGTTGTTCCATAAGGTAAGCATTGTGTTATGTTCTTTCATGAAGTAGTTATTTGAGGAGGAAGATTTTCTTTGGAGGGGTATCTAGGGGCTTTGTCAGTTGGGACATTTCAGTGAGAAAGGGTTGGGTGTAGGGCCAACCCACCTCCACTTGGCAGAAGTGGCTATCCTGCCACTCAAGCACCAAGGGCACAACCCACAGGTTGGATCACCCAGAAGGAGGAATAGGAGTGTATAGAAATATTAATTTCTGTGGGCTCATGTCTCCCTTTGAAGGTTAGATAGGTTTCATGTTCCCCCTAAGAATGTATCTAGCTGACCCCTGTTGTGTGCATTTCCTATGCAAGCCAGATGGCTGACCATTTGGTCAATTGCCCGCCATAAAGATTCCTTTACTTGCTGGCAGAGGCCACAAGCATGCAAACAGGCACGTAGGCCCAAAGATGGGTTGGGCTCTGGGATCATCTTACTGCAGAGGATGATTCCCAGACCTAACCTATCCCCCAACAATTGCCATGACAACCCCAAAAGGTGGACTTCCCCTTCCTCATTGGATTGGCTACTGGCCAGGGCTGATCATAATGAGATTGGGGTTTAATTGTCTGATCCCTTGGAAGGGAGCTCAGTTTCTCAAAGGACTCCTTGTGAGCTGACGCACATGGCTATGTGCCCGCAAGGATGGAGCTATTGTTTCTCAAGATATTGGACTCTTACTATGGACTATTAACCCTACCTGATGTTGGTAAATATGCTCTATTGTGTAGGTAGGCAAAATATTGCTTAGGATGTTCTTTTCAAGTCTTTCTAGTTCTGATTGCAAACCTGTGCTAAATAAACTTTATTCTTGTTATAAATAGTGTCTGTTGGATGGTAACTGACTCCAAGCCTTTTTTCCTGTTGCCTGAAACTGCTCACCACATTATGCTACCTTGCTAAGAGTATTCTTGTAATAAGTCCCAGAGGCCAGTGAAGAGTCTGAACCTTGCTCTTGCACTGGAAGGGGACCATAGTGGAAAAGGTTCTGGTGGCTATTGTCTTAAATCCAGAGAGCCTACCTCTCCTGGGTTCTTGTGTAATTCTTTCTTCCAGTAAAGAATTATTTCCCCTCCCAGTCCTGTGTGGTCTGGGGAGGAGAGAGAACCTTTACAAGGAGGACATGCAAAGGGACAACAGGAGGCCTGGATATTACTCTGTGAGGTCCAGAGAGTGGTAGCCCAGCAGGGGAATGTTGACCTTGAGGTGTGGGCAGAGAGACAGGGTGGTTCAGAGCCCTAAGTCCACCTAACAGCCAAACCCCACCAGGGGAGAGGTGTTCACAGACAGGAGGGTTAGAGGATATAAAATGTGGGTCCTCAGCTGAGACACCCAGTAGCTAAGCCCCTCTGCTCAGCATGAGTAGAGACTCTGAGTCCACCTAAAACCCAACCCCCCCACGGGAGAGGTGTTCACAATCAGGAATAAATGAATATGCTCTGCTTTTACCAAGTTCCCTGCCTCTCTGTCTAACTGCCAACACCCAACAGAGGAGAGGATGCAGAGCTGAGCTGTGGGTGTACATAGCATTCTGATCCCACAAAGCAGAATGGGAACTCTTTTATTGACACTGGCAGCCAGCAGTGCCTGTTAAGCTTTGGACAGCCCTATTGGTGTTTTGAGGGCTGGAGAATTCTACCCACTATTGTTGCTTTGAAGTTTAGTAATCATTTTGATTGAGTGGAGACAATCTATCTGGAAATATATCCATTCACAAACCACCAGAACAGCCATGAACCACTTGAAAGTTCATGGAAAGTTTGTGCTGGTTGATTGGCCACGAGCTTCAGTTCAGGAAGTACAAACTGGCCAAATTTCATCACAAACTTTCATTCCTGAGCCAGTTCATGCATATCCCTACTCTTGGATGCAAGGATACTGGATCAGGTACTGAATTACAAAGCCGGTCTTCTCTGGTTTGAAATCCATCTCTCTCTCGAAGTAAAAAAAATAAAATAATCAGCAGCAGAGAAGTGGGGTGGGATAAGACGAACATTCCAAATTATTCATTGAAAAGCAAAAAATTTAAACATTATTATGAAGGGAAGGGTACACTGGGATGTGTGTAGAGGAATTTCAGGAACAGAAATCCCAAGCCTTATTGTGTACTACAGATGTGAAGTGTTCCCTGTCTTATTTCTTTTTTTATATTTCTTTTCAGTTCTCCACTTTTCACAACTGATTTTATAGACTGCAATATGTAGCTGCAATGTGGCTTTTGTACCTAGATCAGATGGTCTTTATATGTTATATAGGTCTAATGTCAAATGCTAAACTGGGTTCAAGGGATCTGAAAATAGTACTGAATTTACAAATCACAGGCTCAATTTCCATAAGAGAAATCAAAACAAATTTTAGGCTGAAACAGTGGGGATGAGAAATTCCAAACCACACCTACTGTGTACCCCAACTTCATTGTATTGTTCTGTGGCTCCACCTTGACCCTTTTAATTAATCAACTGGTTCTAAGCAGATCCTCCTCCTCAAAATGTATATAGCTATCTGGGAGGCATATTATAGAACTTGTATCTTTGTTCTGTCAAAGCTAAATGAATAATCCTACTGATGCTTCAATTACTGATGCAGCAATACTTTTCAAAGAGAATTGCAAGTAGATAATTCAGAGGAGAAACAGATGCATACAGGATGAGACGTGTGCCAAGAAACAACTACTTCCTACATGGCAGCAATGGAGACAGTCCATATATATGCAAACTCTTCGGCTATATTGCAGATACACATACCTTTAAATAGTAATAGAGATGTAGAGGAACCATGGCTCATTTGCAGAGCATATATTTTACATGCAGAAGATCCCTGTGTGATTTCTGATATCTGCAGTTAAAAGGATCAGGTAGTAGTGGATGTGAAATACCTCCATCAAAGCAGAAAGCACTGACCTTGACCAATGGTCTAACTCAGTAGAAGGGAAGTTCAAGTCTTCACATGCATTTAAGTTGTATTGCCTAGGGGTTAAAGGTGAATGCTACGAAAATGAAGTTCAACTCTCATCTTAACCATGCGTTTGTTAGGTAGATTTACGATAGCCAATATTTTGATATCTAAGCATGCTGAGAACTTGGCAAGTGAACATACTAAGAACATAAGAGAGGACAATGTTGGATCAGGCCAATGGCCTATCCAGTCCAACACTCTGTCACGCAGTGGCCAAATATACCAGGTGTCATCAGGAGGTCCAGCAGTGGGGCCAGGACACTAGAAGCCCTCCCACTGTTGTCCCCCCAAGCATCAAGAATACAGTGCATCACTTGCCTCAGCCTGAGAGTTCCTATCTATACCTTGTGGCTAATAGCCACTGGTGGACCTCTGTTCCATATCTTTATCCAATTCCCTCTTGAAGCCGTCCATGCTTGTAGCCACCACCACCTCCTGTGGCAGTGAATTCCATGTGTTAATCACTCTTTGGGTGAAGAAGTACTTCCTTTTATCTGTTCTAACCCGACTACTCAGCAGTTTCATTGAGTGCCCACGAGTTCTTGTATTGTTCTTGTACTGTTCTAGGCAACTGTGATCACTCATGAACTAAGCCCCAGATCAGTTTGTCTTGCCTTCACTGTTCAGTGCTTGACTCAAACAACATGCTGTCTGGGACCATTGCCAGTCCCAGACTCTCCCAGTTCACGTCAGCCCCTCTCCCTCATGGGTGAGGCATCACAAGGGCAGCAAGCAATGGAGAAGAGCAATGGAGAAGAGCAGTGGAGAAGATCCTTACCTCACCACTGAGGGAAACAAGACACTGCCTATCAGCTTGCCCACCCCCTACCAAGGGATGTTGGGGAGAGATGGGAAGTAAGCTATGCTGCACAAAGGGCAGGGTGGCAGACAGCACAGCTACGAGACAGCAGACAGTTCTCACATGCCAAGCAGGTTTGCAGCTGCACAGTAACTGAACGGGTGAAGTTTCATTTTCTTCTGCCTTGCAGTCCTTTTTGCACTGCACAGTGGATGAAATCATGATTCTGAGAACCAGAACTATTACATGATTTTGAGAGCCAGGACTATTACTCCCAAGTGTCTGTACAAAAGCCATTAATGTTGATCAGAAAGACACAGACAAACACCCAATGATAAAACTTACTTCATTTAAAGTACTGGTGATGGGACATGGTGACAATTGTTGGGAGGTTAATGTGCACTGTATATGACTGTCGACATACATAACAAGTAACCCGGTGAGCAGGCTACAATTTCTCATGAGCAACCCAAACTGTCTGCTAAATAATGTTCCCAATTTACAACTGGAGAGCTTGAGCAAATGATACCTAAGCTACTGATACCTCAGACTCTTTTCCTATATGTTACTTGTCTTACATTCTTATCTTGCCTTTCCTCAGGCTGAGAGACACTCCTGAGGCAACCCTAGTAAGTTGCATGATTGAGCCGGGCTTTGAACCTGGATATCACTAGTCTCATCAGTTGTACTGGCCACTATAATGCCCTGACCTACCTTGCAAGGTTATTATTAAGACTGTACAGTGCTTGCAATGGTCAGGTTAAATTTTACTTCTGTTATGCAACCGATACATAATGTATTGAATTTTTCTGGCCATGATGTCTATTCTTTGCCTTGTGCATAAACTCATGTTTTGTCTTGTTATGTGATTGCAAAGTTATGTACACAATAAAATCAAATTTACAGAGAAGACATGAATAGCCATGGCTACATTTGTTGATCCATTTTCTGGATACATGGCAAATTCTGCTATCTCTCTTTGAGATTCTCTAAAATTGAAACAAGCTGCCCTATATAGTCTTGCTGCTTAAATTGATTGGAGAGTGTTTACATCAATAAAGAATGAAATGGCATTTGAGATGCAACATCAGTTGACTAAGACCACTCAGATTTAAGTAATCTTCATCACTTTGACAAAGAGTGCAATTAAAACTAAAATCCATGACTAAATTGCCACTGGTTCTAAGTAGAGTGAATCAAATTACATATTACATTGCATTATACTGTAGGCTTATATGTACTTTAATGGCTTGGCTCCTTATCCATCCATCATCAAGAGACAATCAGGAGATAAATATGTCATCAACTTAGAATGTGTACAATATAAAATTAGCAACCATAGAGAAAAATCCCATTGCTTGGTCCAAAGAAGATTGGGATGATCATAAATCTATGCACATTTTAATTTTCCTTTATAACTTGTTATTCTACATACACTTTAGTGGCATGCTGAGAAAGGTGAGGGTACCACACAGGCAACCTCACCTCCCATCAGAAAGGAGCCATGCAATCACAGTTTTATGTACAGTCAATTTAGGACTTGCATTTCCCTTCAGTACTCATTCTAGGAGTCTCATATATTTTATTATTTTAAAAAGCAACAACAATTTCTAGTCCTTTGAGTTGGAAATATATCATTCAGGCTATTTGTTGACCAGTCACGGTATTGTCTGCTCTGACTAGAAACAGCTCTCCAAAGCCTCAGGCAGAAAAATGGTCTTTCTGAACACCATCTACATCAAATGTAGTGGAGATGGGTCACTTTTTCTTCTCCATCTTTAGATCAGCAGGATCTGTTGAGTGAGAGTGACAATCATTCCAGCTGGATGGGGATAGTGAATGTTGCAACTAGACAGGCACTGTACCATTCTTTACTTCTGGGCTGAAGTGTCTTTCTCTTATCTACCTGAAATTTGGGAGAGAGGATCCCTTTGATTAATAGGACAACTTCTGAATTTCATCCCAGTTGGGTGTAGGAGGAAGTTACCAGTGGAAAAGTGAGCAATTAAACGTATCTTTTTGATTTTACAAAACCCAAACAAAATGAGCCCAATCCAGGCACACCAATATGTATGTGCACATCACTATTAATCTCTTCTTGAAGCCCATCTTCCCTCACATTCCCTTATTGCTATGTGTGCATATTCCTCATACAAGAAGTTCATATAATCTAACCAATCAGTAGTGATGCCTTCTCCCACCGTTTCCTAATAACAGCACACCACTCCATCTGTCCCTAAGTCTTCCATCCTATCAGCTTTTAAATTGCTTAAATTTTACCAGTTTAAGTTTTTGATCAGTCAGAATATTCATAAACCTTCCATAACATCCCACCATCTGAACAGATGTCGACAGTAGGCTTCTTTGAGTAAACAGAAATGAAAGCACTCACAATCAATGACCAGAGAATAATAACAGCACACCACTCCATCTGTCCCTAAGTCTTCCATCCTATCAGCTTTTAAATTGATTAAATTTTACCAGTTTAAGTTTTTGATCAGTCAGAATATTCATAAACCTTCCATAACATCCCATCATCTGAACAGATGTTGACAGTAGGCTTCTTTGAGTCAACAGAAATGAAAGCACTCACAATCCATGACCAGAGAGGTTTCAGAAGTGATGATATATGTGTTTGCCTCCCTTTTATCTCTTTAGTTGATTTTAATTATTTGGGGGATATTTATGGTATTTTGTACCTTAATGGGACACTTCATTTGCCTCTTTAAGAACATAGTAACTGACCTTAAAATATTTCAACAAACTAGCTTTGATTTCACTAGAAGGACAATGTCATCCCATCACAACATGATTCCCTAACACAAATACCAGGCTTGCACTTTGGGGAGAAGGTTCTTCCCAATTCGAATTTCTATTAGTCATGTGACCCTCAGCAATGTTCAGTCTCCACTGTGTGCTAGGGTTGCCAGGTCTGGCCGAACAACCAGCAGGGGGCTTACCAGGAGGCTCTGGGAGAAGGGATAGAAGAACGATGTTCCTATGTCCCTTATGGGTGGCATACATATGCTGGGGACATCAGGTGTTACATGCCTACGTCACCTGGAAGTGACGTACACATGTTGGTGACATTGGGGGGGGGTGAAGCTCTGGTTTGGGGGCAAAACTGTATGGCTTGAAGCTAATTCTATGATAGAGTTTTGCCCAAAAACCAGAGTGTCACCAACATGCCTATATCACTTCTGGGTGAGGTAGGCATGCTGGTTTTTTTTTTGGGGGGGGGTAATTCCCCAACAGAGAGGAGCACCCAATGGCTATTTCCCCCTGCTTTCTGATAGCACTGAAGTGAAGGAGGGGTTCCAAACTTGGGGGATCCTCTGCCCCCAACTGGGGAATGGCAACCCTACTGTGCGTCTCCATCAAAGCAACCCATCCATTTTAGGTGGGGAGAGTTTTACAATGCCACCCTAAGTAGAGTGATACCCTTTTAAACCCATTGACTTCAATGGATTTAGTAAGGTGTAGCTCAGCTAAGATTGGTAGCAATTCTTTTTCTCTGTAAGGTAAATCAACGTGCAGCAGAGTGGAAGGGAAAAATGCACCCAAAATGTTTCACATAGCGGGCTGGTGTGGAATGGGAGATAAACACACCTACTGAAAAGACATAAACTATTACAAAGAGAGTAGTTTTGTGTTTTTTTGCACTGGTAAACAAAATTAACATCTTAAAGAATACTTGTGTTTTTTCCCCACCCTAAGTGCTTGCCTTGTTTATGATTATATTGAGAGCTGCAGAAAAATCTATCGCACAATTTGTGTAACACATCAACAAGCAATTTTGGTTTCCTCCCTTTTCATTCATATCTTTGTGACACTGATATCTCAGCATTATGTACACAGTCAGGTGGGGGGAAAACTATAATTTCCAACATTTTAAAAAATGGAAATAGCAAAGGAAAACTGATTGCGGGGCTTAAACAGAGCCTTAATAGCATCTCTCCTCCTTTGCCTCAGAATTTTAAGAATGCCCCCGTCTCAATGCTGTCGTCTCACCCATTAATTCTTCGTTGTCTGATCTTCAGCTACTGCTCAATTTCTCAGCTCGTATGCTTTGGTAACATAGCACTGCACAAAGATATTTCACTAAAAAGAATTGGCATGTGCGATCTCTAGTGGATTGGGCTGCTTTTGATTTTATTTTATTTAAATGTGGATTCTGTGAATTCCCTGCTGATTGTTTCTGTTATAACTGATGTTTACAGAGCAGAAACAATTGGACAGCAACAGATATTATACATTTAAAAATGTATGTATGGTAGTGCTTGTGCTACAGTCCAGTGAATATATTTATTAAAACATTTATATCCTGCTTTTCCTTGTGGTCCAAGGTGGCTTACAATAATAGTTTAAATCATTTCTAGAATAACATAAAAAGGTAAAGGTTCCCTTGCTCGAAAGCCAGTCGAATCTGACTCTAGAGTTGCGGTGCTCATCTCTGTTTCCAAGCCGAAGAGCCAGTGCTGTCCAAAGACGTTTCCGTGGTCATGTGGCCGGCATGACTAAACACCAAGGCACACGGAACGCTGTTACCTTCCCACCGAAGTGGTACCTATTTATCTACTTGCAATTTCTTGCTTTCAAACTGCTAGATTGGCAGGAGCTGGAACTAGAGACGGGAGCTCACTCCATCATGCGGCAACCCGGGTCTCGAACTGCTGAACTACTGACCTTCCACAGCCTGCAGTTCAGCGTCTTAACCACTTGAGCCACCGCAGCTCAGAATAACATAGTAAACCCCAAATCTCTGATTATGAATGTGTGCTGCTCAAGCCACTTATGTCCAGACTTATAGAAACACATATATTAATTTTGTTTCTGCAGAGCTTATATGCATTGCAATGCAGGGGTGAGAAGATTGCACCCATTCTTTATTGTTCTGAAAGTTCACTCGGGAATGGCATTCATTTAACTGTGCTCCAATTTTCACCAAGAGCATTTTCAAAAATGTCATGTACTCTACTGCAATGTGCATCTTCTCTTGAACCAAGTACCCCACATGCTCACGCAGATAACTTCTTCTAAATGAGCAGTAGTTGGGATGGTTTGGTGATGAGACTGGTGGCATTCAGAAAAGCCAAGTAGCAGTTTGAGAGCCAATTATGTGTGGTGGTTAGGGTGTTCATATAGGATCTGGGAGACCCCGGTTGGAATCCAAACTGTGTTACAGATCTCGAGCCTGTCATATACTCACAGGCTAATCTCCCTCACAGGGTTGTTGTGATGATAAAATGGAGGGGAGGAGAATGAAGTAAACCACTTTGGGGTCCCAGTAAGGAGACAGGTGGGGTATTAGTGAGGTAAATAAAATCAATCAAATAAAATTTCCATGTTTATGTATGCCAAAGTGGCATCATGGGCTGGTCATGCATGACTGAAAAGCAATTTGGCACTGTGCAATCAAATTGCAATTCAGACAGAGGAGGCATCTCACTTAGCTAGTTTCCCTTCTAAAATTACTTTAGAAGTTGATGTGTAAAATTCATTCCAGAATCGGAACATCTGCAATTTACTACAGCTTCCCGAAACTTCCTTTAATTTGAATCCTTACTCTGTGTTGCCAGTACATACATGAGTATTGATAAAACACAGCAAAGCAAACAAACTTGATACAAGTGTGCATATGTTGCAAGTAGCTTCTTTTGGTCACTTTTTTTCTTACACACACATGGACCCCTGCACCTTGTAAAGCAGTCTAGGGATGCCAGCCTCCAGATGGGACTTGGGGATCCTCTGGAATTAAAGTTCATCTCCAGACAATAGAGGTCAGTTCCCCTGCAGAAAATGGATGTTTTGGAGGGTAGACTCCATGACACTGGCATGTCTGCATCAGTCTTTTCCCTCATTGTCTCTGTGCTTCTCCGTTGCCTTTTAAATTTCATTCTGCATTTCTTTCCACTTTCACCTTAACTGTCCATCCAGTTTTCTTTTTGCTTCTGCATTTATTTTTGGCCATTCAGCTGTCAGATCGCTTTCCGTTTGCCACAAGACTGGCTTTTCCAAGAGTGGTTTTACCGCAGACTTTAAACTTGTTCTGCTTCCAAGTCGAAGGTAATGTTGAAGCAGACATATTTCCCACCCCTGTTTCCACTCCTCCTGGTTTTTGTCCATGCCTCCATCAGGTTTGATGTTCACTGTCCTCTCACTTTGCATTTTCCTCCTTCCCAACTCCTTACCACTTCCACCGTTTTGCTTCTGCTCCACTACTAAACCAAAACAAAAGAAGAAGTCAAAGGCAAGACAGCAATAGAGAGCCAAAACTGTAACTGAACAGAAAGACAACAACAATAAATTATAGAAAGTTACTAAATGTATATTGTGTCACAGTGATTTTTTGAAGCACAGGTACATTAAGGCAAAAAGTCCTTTTAAAGCCATAGAGTCAAAGGAAGCATTCCTCTTAAAAGAAGTAAAAATGTCTGTGAAAGTACATAAATCGACAGTAAATCTGAAGCCCTCCCATCAGGAGTTCAAGGAAACAGAACTGATTTTTTTTTAGTAAGCCATTTAAGTCTACCAATAAGGTAGATCAATTGCTAATCTTGAGTCGGCTCCAAAAACAGTAATTATTAGGGTATTCTTTGCTAATTGTGCTGCATTCTAAGGTACATTTGTGTTCACCCGTTCTCCAGCGGGGAAGGGCTTGACTCTAACTTTGCTATCGTTGCTGGGTAGTAGGGAAGAGCTTCAGATGTACAAAAGATCTTTGAAATTTCCACACACCTCCGCCCAGCACCTCCGGCTAGTGTCTTCCATTGGGTTCCATAGAAGTAAAGTGAGGTTTGCAAGTTGTGCTGTTACTGTCACATTGCTAATAGGAACAATAACAACAAAAAAGCAAACACAATACTAATGCTCTGTTTTTCTAAGGGAATGCAGAATGTATAATCTGCCTGGGGAATCCTGGGGAAACATCTGGAGCAAAAAAATGCAGAATGCAAGCACATCATTCAAAGTAAAGACAGAATGAATTGAGATCAGGTAAAAAACTGCATGCAGAAAGGGCCATTGTATCCCACTGAGGTCCCTGTTCTTCCCAGGTTGCACTCCCAAATCTCCAGAAATTTCCAAGCCTAGAGCTGGCAACTCTAGAAAAGCACACAGACAGAAATAATTGCACAATTGTATGGATGCCATGAAAATTTGGGGTATTTTTAATCAGTTCATTGTGGTAATGTAGAAAAAGGTGGAGGTGGAGGGGCAAATATAATGAAGTTTCTAGACTTTGTGGCAAATATTTCCTGTATATAATTTTGCAAGAAAACCAATGGAGGATTCCCAGTGAATCGGTTCTGTTCCAGAAATCAGGCCAGGTAATTAAACAAAAGGCAAAACATGGGATGAAATTTGAATGAAAAGAATTTTGGAAGCATCCTTCAACTGGACTTTGCTCCACAGCTACATCAGGAGGAGCTATATTTTACACAGATTAGATCAGCACACATCAGTCATTACTTGTAGGTTCCTTTTACCAAATCCTTAAATACTGGAGTGTGCTTGTTTAACTGTTCTGTCCCCCAGGATATGAGGATTAATTTGCTTGTGTTCACATAATAATTTAAAATAGTGTGAGAATTAACATCTGTGTGCTTCAGAAGTTGGTTGCCCCTGGTTTCAATGTTTATTCACTTTTCGAATTTCTAAGTTTCCTGGGAATTGGACTTTTCTGTCCCTCCGTAAAGGAAGTGTGCTATATTCATTACAGATAAGAATAAAGACCAATTTATCCAACTTCTTGTCTGTCCCAGTTGCTACTCTCGCCTACACTGTCAACATTCTGCCACTAGCTTGACTAAGAAACAGAATCCAGGATGGGGAACATGCCATGGCAGACAGAAGGCTAGACACAAGTTTAAATTCAATTTGCACAGTTCTCCAAATGCATCACTCCTTCAGGTAGGACACTTGATGGTTGCAAGTAGGGAAGAAAAAAGTAAGGGTGCTTGTTTAATGGGAGGGACTCTCTAGGTATGGAAAACAATAATGCTGATAAATTTAAAAAGAACGCACATGCATGCTCCAATGGCTAGATGATATATGTCCATTAGAATGTTGAGAGTATGGAATGTTGAAGGCATCAGTGGTAGGGGGAAAACTGGAGACAAGGGACCAAGGGAATTGGCCTGATAGGCTTCTAGAGAGAAAGCTTTGGGTTGTGGGGAATTTCTCAGTTGTCTATGGGTCTTGATGGATACTCCCGTGGGCAAATGCGTAATACTAAACTTGAGGACACTTTGGTGTTGAAGACAAAATCTGTCCTCAGCATTTTACACTAACTGGTTTACTCCTGTCTTACAGAGGTTTGTGTACATGTCATAGTATGTATGATGTCATTGTTCAATGAACATGCAGATGGTCTTGACATATATAAGAACCTCTGCAAAACCCATTAAGAAACACATGAGTTCCATGTGACCCAGAAAAGTTTGGAATCATGTTTCTCTAACAGAACCGTCTCCTCCCACCAGTCACACAGCAAATGTCGTCTCAAACAGAGAGTAATTCTTTAAGGTCCTTTCTGCATTTGCCTGCCACTCTGGATTTTCTCAGTGTTTCAGTCAAGGCAATTTAAGTCCATGACAAAGCAGCATCCAAGTAACCTGGGGCAACAGCGGGCTGAAACTGGGTCAGCTGAAGGGAGGTAACATAATGCAATGTGGGGGGTGGGGTGGAATAAAAAGAAGAAATTCACTGCCACAGGAAGTGGTGGCAGCTACAAGCATGGACGGCTTCAAAAGGGAATTAGATAAGCATATGGAACAGAGGTCCATCAGTGGCTATTAGCCACATGGTATAGATAGGGGCTCTGGGGCAAGTGATGCTCTGTCTTCTTGGTGCTTGGAGGGGCCAACAGTGGGAGGGCTTCTAATGTCCTGGCCCCACTGGTGGACCTCCTGATGGCACTGGTATTTCTGGCCACTGTGTGACACAGAGTGTTGGACGGGATGGGCCTTTGGCCTGATCCAATATTGGCGTCTCTTATGTTCTTATGTTTATGTTCTTAAGGTTGAATTCAATTTTAATGCAGAATAGGGGGAAAGCCAAGAATTTTTTAAAAAGTTGAATTTGATTTTAGTGCAGAATTGCTTGGAGGACCCTGTGGTGGATTAAAAGAAGAGTGCAAAAAGGGCCAAAGTAATTAGTGGAAGTTGGTCTGCCATTCAAAGGCTGGAAGGGCAAAAATTCCACATGGCATGCTTCCGAGTGCAGCTAAAGAAACCTTTCAGATGATGACCCCAAACAACAATGGCTTCCTCCTTCCAATAATGTTGCTCTTTTGTGTCTGCCTCCTATCCTATATCATTTGCAATGGACAGTTTAGAACCAGAAATGAGTGAACAAATCAGAATAGTCGTTGATGTATGGAAAGAAACCTGTACAGGCAACCTCTTAACAGATCTGAAATACTGGCTCTTGATGGGTAGGGGTTTAAAACAGACAATTTGGAAAGATAAACAGCCAAGTTTCCCTCTCTCCCTCACATCCTCCAAGCCTAGTAAATATTTAGCTGATGCTGGAAGCCAATGTGGGAATTCAGCAAAAGTATTGTTCCAGATCTTTCCAAGTACCCTCACAAACAGGGCTGCTGGCTGATCTCAAGGCACTGTAGCAGCCAACAGTCAGATGCCTGCCACTGCTACGTCTCCACTGAGCTGTTTTATACACTTCTAATTAAAAATAATCCCACCCTCCTCAAAACCTTGTCTTTGCCATCCAGTCTCTCAAGTGGCATTTAAATGTCTTCTCCTGCCAGCTGAGTCCAGCTATCAAGAGAGTTGGGAGCAGATGACAAGGATGAGAGCTTGTTTCCTCTCAGGCAGAAATATCCTGTCCCTAAGTCTAATTAGCTACTTACAAAGTTGCTTTGTAGAACACATATCTTTGTTTGCATACCTGGAATGAATTCCCATCCTTCATCGAAAAATAAGACATCAGCTCTTCTCTGGATTCTTAGCTACTTTTAATTGCTAAATATGCTCTGGGTACACTTCACGGCTGACAAGTGAAAGCCTTTAAAAAAAATTTTAGTTTCGCTATATAATACGAGCTATAAGGATAAATTCTCCTCTGACACAATAAGCAAGTGAACCAAGGCACATGGTGGCTGCTGGAGACTCCAAAGTCATGAAATTTAAAACAAAGTCCCACATGTTTCCTTGTGTGAGTCATCTTTTACCTACTTGTTCTCAGAACAGATCGTGTTAGGCACATGCATTATTCCAGGCTTTGTTCTTCTAGATCAGGAGTCCCCCAACTTTGTTGAGTCTATGGATACTTCTAGAGTTTTGAGAATGGATAGTGGGCACCAGCACAAAATGGATGCCATGGAGGGATAAGAGCAAAAATAAAACGTTCGGAGTTCCAAGCTGTGTTGTCAGCTTTCCAGTGGGGGTGGAAAGTCCCCTGCTCAGCTCCTGGTTCCTGTTGCTGCTCTCAGAGGCAGCAAGAGACAGAAAAATAATGGCTGTGGGCCAATGGTGTGATTTCACTTGTGGGGAAAACAAAGAAGTGATGTCATGTCTCTTGAGGAACTGCTAGGGCTGCCAATCCCCAGGTGGGGCCTGGAGATCTCCCGCTTTTACAACTGATCTCCAGCTGACTGAGATCAGCTCCCCTGGAGAAAATGGCTGCTTTGAAGGGTGGACTCTATGGCATTGTACCATGCTGAGGCCCCACCTCTCCCCAAACCCCGCCCTCTCCCGGCTCCACCCCCAAAGTCTCCAGGTGTTTTCCAACCCAGACCTGGCAACCCTAGGAAATTCTATGGTCATCACTGACAGCTGCCCTCGTGTTTCTGTCCCCCTGGTCTCCCACTGGCAACACTAGATGCAGAACGAAGATGAAGAAACAAATTGGTGCATAGGGAAATAGAATATTTAATAGTTTATATAACCCCTACGTGTTTCGCATGCAGATTCGTCAGGGGGAACCGTTCAGACTCTTTTTTAGTTCCGTTCCCTAGAACTAGTGCATGTATGGGAGCAGAACTAGAAATAATCTGAAAGATTTTCCTTGATGGAGCTGCACACAAAACGTGTAGGGGTTGTATAACTATTAAAGATTCTTTTTCTTTCTGCACCAATTTCTGCACCAATTTTTTTCTTCATCTTCATTTTGCCTTGGTGCAGTCCCCTTTTTCTTTTCTTTTTCTTTTGTACTTTTCATGCGTGCGTGTGTGCGCGCACACACACTTGGAAGTCATGGTGACCTCTGGTGACTGACCCCTACTGGGGGCCTGAAGGATTTTCAGAGAAGTTGCTGAATATAGCCTGCCTCCAACTCCCAACTGCTGGTATTCCAAGGAGGTCTCCCATCCAAGTACCAGCCAGAGGTGACCCTGCTTAACTTCTGAGATCTGAGAAGATGGGCTTGCCTGGGCTATCCAGGTCAGGGCCAGCCCCCTTTTTCTTCATTCAACACTAGATCCAGGCCAAATATTTGCCTACAGGTAATGCAGCTGTTTTTTTCAGTGGGTACTGTCTTCAGACATAACCTTCTGTGCTCTTCTGTAGCACCTCCTGTTCTAGTAAGGAGGCAAAAAGCCAGGATTGGCTGTTTATTTTTTTTTGGGGGGGGGAGAAGGAAATTGGTGCCATAAAACACATTGAGGATCACTGTTCTACAACATGATAGGGCTTTTCTAGATCAACCACCCTGGCAAAATTTGCAGATGACATGTATGTCTTGTGGCGTTTGAAAGTTCATGGAAGAAGAAGTTAGATTAGCGCCAAAAAAAAGCATGTTTGGGGGAAATGTGTGCAAAATTGACTGCCCCTAAGTTGTATACAAGATATGCTATCTATGGCAGGGGATTTTGAGACTTTATAGGGCAGTCCTGGTGGTTTACAATCTCTTCTATAATAGGAAAATCTCTGAATACATAAGGGGTTCCTCACTGTACGTGCACTACATACGAGTATTGTATTTCCTTTCCTGCATCTCATAGGGTTGTTCTGGAAGAAGTTCAGGATTTGAACATTTTAACCCTTTATCATGAAAACTGACCTTGTATGAGTTGAGGCTGTAGTCTATCACCTAATTATGCAAGTGGAGTCCCTTGACTTGAATGGGAATAACACCAGATCCAGATGTTAAAAGGGAAGGGGAAGAGGGAAGAGGTTTGCTCATTGCATTTGCAGCATCTATTTTAAACATAACATCTTGCCTTTCCTAAAGAAAGATAACACAGGTATCTCTGTGTGTGTGTGTGTGTAAATGACCCTGAGCAGATTTCCTGGAGAGGTGGCATTAAAATGTTCTAAATAAATACATCTTGGACTATAGCAATCTCCTAAAAACACAGCTGCTGTAAGCCATAGGGCAGAGTTACTCCTTAGAAAGTTAGGCAGGCATTGTCTTTAAGCAGATCTCTCTTCACCAAGAATTGGTTATGCATCCTGGCTCTGCAGCACCTGTGACAAATTCAGTGAATGGGCCTTTTTTTGGTTCATTCAAGGGATGCAGGGCTTTTTTTCTGGGGGGATGTACCAGAATGGAGCTCTGGAACCTCTTTGACAGAATTCTTTTAAAAATGTTTAAAAGTTCATGAATTTTCAGTATACAGATTGAAAACTTCATTTCCCTTTTGAGAATTCCAGCACCTCTTTAAAAAAATTTTAAAAAGCCTTGAAGGGATGCATATCCCTACTCTGAACTCACCATGAGACCCCCAGATCCGGTGAGAAGTGGATGGTCACCACAGTATAATAACCAACAACCCCTTCTCCTCCTCTCAGAAATATATATATATTGCCAGGCTTATCAAAATTCTTTTTGCTTCCCTCCAACTAGTAAAACTTTCAAACTCATCTTGAAGTTTCACCTTAGGAAAATTCAGTAACAACTCTAATTGCACCTGAATGCCCATTCTATGAAGCGAGTGCTCCTGAACAATAGGACTTAATTTCATGAAATCAAAATGCAATCAAGTTTGGACCAGTATACATGTCTGATTAAGCTATTACTGACCTTAAGCATCTGCATATTTGTTAGCTATGCCAGTGTAATTTCACAAAGTTCTGGACTCAGGTTCAGCCATTCTCTGCCAAGCATGAATCCTAGAAAATGTAGAGCAATAATGAAGAGAGTATATCTTTGCCCATAACAAGATCGACTCTTCTTCAGCAACGAGTAACTACAGTTATCCTTGGGCATGGTCTGAAAGCATATGAAGCTCCATAAGGAACCTAAACAGGTCCAGCTTGGCCAGCGATAGTCCTTGATGGGAAGTCACCTTGGAACTACACTGACAGAAGTCCATTAATTGCTGTAAGGGACAGGAATGAAGTTGCTCCAGCCCCTTATCAATTCAAAGAAGGCACAAAATGGGATTGGCTGAAGCTATTAACTGTGTAGCCTATGGGAAGGAGGCCACTAAAAGGTTCTCTACCTCTACAGGCATTTTCTGTGTGCATTTGACCCACCTACCCTCCCTGTAGCAATAAGAGATTGCCTTGACACTTTGAGTCCAAACAGGAGTCTGGGGATCTTCTGTATTGTCATATTATAAGATCATTTTTTGCCTCCTTAATGTTGAATGCTGAGGGGCTGAGTTAACTCAGTCGGGCTGGCCTGACCGATAGGTGGGCACTGAAGGCATTTAAATGCCTTTGGTGCCCAAGAGCATGTCTCCAATGAACCTCATGCACCTCCATGTGGGCGGATCGTGGGAGACACAGAGGAATTTCAGACAGATTATATATTCCGGAAGAGGAACGGTTCCCAAACGGTTTGTGGTCTGTCATTTCAGACAGAACCGTTTTAGAACTGGTTCCCTACCGGAATATATTGTAATTTCAGACACAAACGCTTCTGTCCCATTTAGGAAATGGGGCTGAAGCATTTTACCTGTCAACTGCTTCCAAGTAGTCTTCAGTTTCCTCTTCCGGTTCCGATGCGCTTTTTCTCACCGTTTTTTGCCCACGCGGGCAATCTCCGCCTTTTTTAAAATGTTCGCTTTATAGCGTTATAGCGCTATAACGCTATAATGGAACAGCATTATATCAACCCCATTGGAATGCCTGGAGTGTTTTTTGTAGTGCTATAGCACTATAAAGCGAATGTTCCCCCCAAAAAAGCCGGAGTTCGCCCGCACGGGCGAAAAATGGCGGGGGAAAAGCGGGAAAAACCGGTGCAGTCTGAAATGGCAAACCGCTTCAGATCCAGCTCTTTACCAGAAGGGGAAAGCCATGTGTGAAATGGCAGCCCTATACCGGTTTACTCCATGACGGATCAAAAACGGCTTCAAAATGGGTTAAAAAGGGTAATGTGAAATTCCTCACATTCTCCCAAACCCCTGGTTCACAAACCACAAACCAACTTGGTTCGTGCTCAAACTGGGGTTCATGCCGATCCCTACTTATGATATGGATCAGAGATAAACTAGTTTAAACACAAGTTTGATTATCTTGTGTCTTCATATGGGTTAAGTACCTGGGACAACCTTCTATCTGTATAATTTTTCCCATCCTCCTTCCAAAGAGCTCAGGACTGTGTACATGGTATGTCCCTCCTTCCATTTTATCATCACAATGACCCTATGAGGCAAGTGAGGCTGAAAGGGAGTCACTAACTCAAGGTCTGAATGGGGATTCATTTAATCCAAGATCTGTCCCAATCGTTGTCTGACACCTGAACCAGTAGACTATATTGGTTCTCAATATTGCCTTGAGTTCTATGGAACAGCAAAACTTGAAAAATCTAGGTAAGGGGCTTCAAGGTCATAAGTAACAACTTCCAGGGAAATCTGAGCTCCAGCATGTATCTTTGTAGAATTTGCAAACCATCAAAGACATTTATGTTGGAGTCTTTATGGATGCACATGGTCCTAAGCACACAGTAGGCACATGGAGCTGTTTTCTGATCTGAAAGAGGTTTTGTTCAATCATCCACCTCCCCTCTTGCCCCCAGTGTATTGTGTGTGTGTGTGTGTTTTCAAAATGGAGTGATGTACGGAGAGATTAAATCCAAAAAAAGAACAGTTTCTCAGAAAATTCTCAATAGGTGGGAATCCATTCCCAGGTCTATTTGCAGCCTTACTGAGAGGGTTCAGAAAAGGTGAATGCTATCATGTACATGCATAATAAGGCCGTTTGTTCTTCAGAAATGGAGGTGCAATCAGTAGAGATGAGAATGTCAGCCTTGACAACGTCTTTCTTTTTTCTTTTTAAAAAAGAATGTTGTCGTGTAAGTTTTAAGCAAAACTGTAAGGGAAAGCTTCTCATGCAATGTTCTTGAACTAAGGATCACAAATCCCTGTTTACCACTTTTAACAACTTTTTCACTGATTTTATCACTGCTGTTGTGCTGCTGACAAATCATAGAGATTTTAATGCTAGCTTCTATATTGTTACTGTGTTTTCATTGATTGTAGGCAGGTTTTACCACTTGATTGTAACAGGTCTTTTCAATTGTTTATCGACTTCTGTTGGCAGCTGCCATAATTGATCCTGGGAGGTGTGAAGGGGAAGGACTCTGTGCCCACGTCCCTTGTATGTTTGGAGCTTGTTCATAGAACTGATTGGGAATGAAGACCAGTCTTTTCTTGCGGGATGTCCTTCAATCCATGAAATTCTCCTCCCCAAATAGCCAGGGAACAGTTTAGAAATAACAATGAAATGCTTTGGCTGGAGTTGTTACAGTGTGCCTGGCACCATGCTTGAGGACACCCATACACATTTAGCAGTTAATTTATTATTGGAATGGAATGGGAAATGTAAGAGCCTGATGGGGAAACAGTGGGGCTCTTTTTGTAGCAGGAACTCCTTTGCATATTAGGGGACACTGTAAGAAGAGCTCTGTAAGCTCTTGGAGGATTGGCTACATTAGAGGGGGTGTTGCCTAATATGCAAAGGAGTTCCTGCTACAAAAAGAGCCCACAATAAAAATATGAACCTGGCTATGATCTGAGATGTGACTCATGATATTCCCATAATATTGTACTTTTAACTACTTTTCACTTCTTAGAGTATATTGTTGGCATAGGTGCTGTAGCCATACTGCTCCTTCCCATGAAACTGGGGCATTATGAGAAGCCGTGAGTCAAATGCTAGAAGCTCATGCTGCAGTGTCCCCCCCCCTCTTGAGGACACCCATACACATTTAGCAGTTTATTTATTATTGGGATGGAATGGGAAATGTAAGAGCCTGATGGGGAAGCACAATATGTTGATCTGAGACGTGACTCATGATATTCCCATAATATTGTACTTTTATCTACTTCTCACTTTTTAGAGTACATTGTTGGCATAGGCACTGCAGCCATACTGCTCCTTCCCATGATACTGGAGCATTATGAGAAGCCATAAGTCAAATGCTAGAACCTCGTGCTGCAGTGTTCCCCCCCCCATACCATCACTGTCCTTCTGGACATGGGTAATGTGCAGCGGCCACAACATGGACATCTCATACATCACTTGGAGCTCCTCATATAATTCATATCTAGATACATTAAAAAATATGGTGCATTCTGATGCAGAATCACTCCTAATCCCATTGAAATTGTGTGCTTAGACAGTGCATCAGATTGCACTGTTTATAGCCTACATTCTTAATCAGTGATCTCAGATAGGGTTGCCAACTCTGACCTGGAAAATTCCTGGAGATTTGGGGGTGATGCCTGTGGGGGGAAATGTAGGGAATGATTTCACCGAGAATCTATGGTATACCATAGAGTCTGTACTTTGAAGCTGCCCTTTTCCCCAGGGGAGCTGATCTCTGCCATATGGTGATCAGTTGTGATTTCAGGGGAAATCCAGGCCACACCTCAGATTATGGGAGGCCTCTAACTACGACAAAATCACTAAAATCACTACATTACATATTGTTGGTAATGACATGGGCCTTTAAAACATGACATAGTTTAAGGCAATGTTACCCAATGTAGTACCCGTGGGCACCATGATGCCTGCTATTGGCACCCACCAAACTTTTCAGAAAATGTAAGACATTGTAAGACAAAGCCTATTATCGGATGCCTGTATTCCAAAGAAAGGGTTTTCCATGGCTGCAATTCCAGCCGCAGCCCCTGAAGGATCAGGAGGAGTGGTAAACACTTGGGCTCTCCTTAGCCCACATGGGGCCCCATTCCCCTTTCAGGCCTAACTGATGGTTGCCATAAGTTTATTTTGCAAAGCAAAGAGGAAGTTTTCTTCTAGCAGTCCTGGGAGTTAGGTTGCTGCATGAGGGAAGAAGAACGTTCAGGTGTAGAGGCCCGCCCCCTCCTTCTCCAAGCTTGCTGTCCTCCCAGATACTACTAACCTCAACAGACAGATGGCAGTTTCATATGTCTAGTGTGGTTGCCATGTGATTCTTTTCCAAAGCAAGGAACATAGGATTGACCTCCCCCGATGGGGGTGGGGATCCCCTCGATTTTGGGGGGCCCAATCCACTGTTGGCCAGCTGGCAGGTGGAGGAGCCCCTCCCCCAAAAAGCCCTGATGCCAGGCACATTACCCCAGGGGATGCTCTAGCATTTGGCCAAAAAACACAAGAAAATCCCAGGGATCAGCATAGAACCCCCACCGGAAGATGGTAAGCGGCTGGCAACCCTAGCTCTGCAGTCTGTGGCAGCCATTTTGGGGTGGCATGGCGCTCACCATCCCCTCTCAAAGTTCTAAATGTGCCCACAGGATCAGAAAGTTTGAGGGCCTTTGGTTTAGGGCCTCAGCAAGTCTTAATGGGACCTGTCTCTGAGGTGTTTGTAGTATTGACAGATGGAAATGAAGACCCGTGTACTGGACCATTGGTGCCTTCAGATTGCTGTAACTCTTCAAGCATTTCCCCTCCAGCATGACAACCAGACCAGAAGAGCCAGAACGTGTTCACAAGGAACACTGGGATGTGACTATTTCTACAAGGTGATTCATCTGTCTACTCGGCAAAAAAGGGGGGCTGTTTCCATTCCTTTTTTTTTTCTTATTTCATTTTGCATGTCACAGTTTCTCTAATTCTAGATGCCCACCAGTCAAACAGAACTAAATCAAAAGCGCAAGATGCCAGATTCATTTTAATGAGTTCACTGCAAGCCTGCAGGTGAGAAACTTCAGGAATATGTAGGGACAAGAAAAAAAAAGACTGCAAGGGTGTGGGGGGGTCTTGTGACTTCAATAAAGAAATCTTAGTAACATGCCCTCAGAGGACTGCATAGCGGCTTCTCAGAAGATTTATGCTATCACACTGCCACAGTGTGAACATGCTGCAGTTAACACTTTGCAGCCTTGACACTTTAGAAAGCACTTCCAGGGGAAAGGATGTACCTGTGTAGATTATTTTGCCTTAGGACTCTAATGAGCAGCGCCTCTGGCAGCACTAAAAGAAGAAGCCCATTTTCAAAGACCCCTTCTGCATGTTTAGAATACATCCTAGTGTGCCTCTGTTTTGTTCCCAGCTGTTGGTTGTGTGTATAAATGAGGCGAGGTTTGGCATGCTTTACTGCCGGCCTGCAACACTTGAGAAACTCCTACCCATATGTGAGCATGAGCATGGGAGGGGCAAAAAAACCCCCAGTCTGTGCTTGCATAGCATTGCCTGAATGGTTTTAGATTGTGGGAAAGGGGGGATATGAGGCATCTGATCTTGAGGATGTGTTTGTTGAGCTCATTCCTACTTTGTCAGGAGTAAGGTTGCCAGCCCTCTGCCGTCACCCCTCCCAAGAGCTTTTTGATGTGAGGTAGAGTGGCATTGCAGTATCAAACCAATATTTTTACCATAGAGATTTGGGAAATTCCTAGATTTTCCCTGTGTGACTGTGACACTTCTGGGCTTGTAACCAGATAACACAACCAGTGTTCCCTCTAAGCTGAGTTAGTGTGAGCTAGCTCATAGTTTTTTAGCCTCCAGCTCACAGATTTTTGTCTTAGCTTAGGAAGGATGGCTCCAGAGCAAACGAATTTATGCAGTAGCCAAATTGCTCACTCACAACTTTAATGCCAGTAGCTCACAAAGGAGAATTTTTTGCTCACAAGACTCCACAGCTTAGAGGGAGCATTGATCACGACACCACTTTTCTTTGCATTTTGCTCCACCGGCTCCACTAAGCAGCATCAGGAGCCTAGGGCCCAGGGGGTGGGAGATCTTCCGCTATAGCAAGAGACCTGGCTGCCACAGCTCATTATTAACAACAACTTAGCATTTATATAGAAAAGGAGCAGTCTTTTGCTTATGAATAGTACCAAAACACAAATTTATTTATTTGTTTATTAAATTGGATTAACAAAGATATGTGATCAGGTGCAAAGCAGAATTACATTCTTGACTTGATTTTTAAGAAGTTGCTTCAGCAACAAAAACCATCCCAACATAAGGATCTTCACTGCGTTAGATGGAGGAGGAGGAGGAGATTGGATATATGCCCCACCCTTCACTACCTGAAGGAGTTGCAGAGTGGCTTACAATCTCCTTTCCCTTCCCCTCCCCACAACAGACACCCTATGAGGTAGGTGGGGCTGACAGAGCTCTTTTGAGAACTGCTCATGAGAGAACAGCTCTGAGAGAGCCATGACTGACCCAAGGTCACACCAGCAGCGGCATGTGGAGGAGAGTGGAATCAAACCTGGTTCTCCCAGGTTAGAGTCCATGCTCCTAACCATTAGACCAAACTGGTTACTGTGTGTATTTTAAAAGGCATCCTGTTAAGCACAGCTTTTGCCTGAAATGTTGAAGAGTTACTATTAGAGTTATACATCATGTGGTTAACTCTGCCTCCTGTGGCAGCCATTTTGTAGTTTGCTCCACCTCTTGAGGCAGCCATTTTGTGCTTGTGTCTACCACCCTGTGTCAGAATTTCTCTCAGCCCCACCTACTTCACAGGGTGTCTGTTGTGGGGAGGGGAAGAGAAAGGGATTGTAAGCCGCTCTGGGACTCCTTCGGGTAGTGAAAGGCAGGGTATAAATCCAATCTCTTCTTCTTCTTCTAAACTATGGAGGAAGGGAAAATACAAATTCACTGAAGGAACTGGTAGTAGTGATGATCCACAGTGTTCAGTACACCATTTGGAAATGTAAAATGGAACATTGTAATTGAAATCTCTGAAAAGACCCTGACTTGGATAGCACAGGTATGACGGATCTCATCAGATCTCAGAAGTTAAGCAGGGCCAACTCTGGCAAGTTCTTGGAAGGCAACCTCCAAGGAATATCAGGGGTGGGATGCAGAGGCAGGCTCATCAAGCTACCTCTCTGAAAAACTTCCAAGCCCCCAGTAGGGATCGCCAGAAGTCAACCTTGACTTCCAGGCAAGCACACAAACTCACGCCCAGTATATATATATAAAACGTTGAAAATGGGGGAGAAATTCAGTTGTGAAACATTTCAAACACTTCCCTACATGGAACACACAGTTATCTGTTTCTTAAGTTCTGGAAAGAACATCCCTGCTGATAAAATCCAAAATGGCATCATGTGTCAGCTTGAAAACACAGATTCAGTACAGACCATTGTCTACTGCAAGCTTAGAATGGTGGCTAATTTGGCCCTGCACCCAGCAGTCAGCAAGCAGAGCTTACAGTAGCTTGAAAGGGATCCAGTTAGATTGATGCTAAGGGACGGAGCATTGAATTGAATGCAATGTGCAGTCCTTTCTGGTCTAGATGACTGTTTGCAGCCTTGCCTGTGAGTATAGTTGGGAAACGGCCATTATTTAAAACTTGCAGGAAAGAAGACCATTGTCTACTGCAAGCTTAGAATGGTGGCTAATTTGGCCCTGCACCCAGCAGTCAGCAAGCAGAGCTTACAGTAGCTTGAAAGGGATCCAGTTAGATTGATGCTAAGGGACGGAGCATTGAATTGAATGCAATGTGCAGTCCTTTCTGGTCTAGATGACTGTTTGCAGCCTTGCCTGTGAGTATAAGTTGGACACAGGCAATCATTTAAAGCTAGCAGGAAGGATTTATACGCCTGTTACTGGGAATGAGCAATTGCACCCACATTTATACAGAGTTTGTATCAGGTTCCAGCAAGGCAGCATAAACTGCATCCTTTTTTGCATTTAACACCCCCCCTCCCCATCAGAGATAAATAGAAGTTCAGAAGGGACTTAGGTCAAAAAGGATCGATAATCGTTTTGGGGTTGGATACAAACCATATTGCTTTGATCTGTTTTACCACTCAGATCTCTTTAAATGAACATTCTGATTCCTTATTATTTCTGTCTTTATTGAGGGAGAGGGATAGAGAAGGGGGAGAGCAGGCGAGAGGAAGGAAACATGGCTATCTCACCCAGACTTCCTGCAGATCAAATGAATTTCACTCCCATAAAGATAAAATGGAATGTTGGTTTATAAAGCTTTGGATGGCTATGCAGCTCAAGCACATAGAATGCTCCAGACGTGCATATACAATCAGACGCTGAATTATAAGGAATCTGCAGCCCTGTTGAGTCCTCTGCATGCTTATATTAAGGATTACTTTGTCATTATTTTTTGGACATTTGGGGGATTCCGTTCTCTTTCTCAATATCATTTCTCCTCAAAGTGTCCCTGAATAGACTCATGAAGAAGAGGACCTGACAGGACGTTAAACTCAATAACGGGAGCCAGTGTGGGGTAGGAGTTAGCATGTTGGACTAGGACAAGGGGTACCTGGATTCAGATCCCCACTCTGCCCTGTGGCTCACTGGCAGCACAATCCTAAGAACACTTTCCTGGGATTCAGCCCCATTGAATGGAGCTGAGTAGGATTCTGAGTAGACATGCTTGGGATTGCTCTTTGGGTCACTCTGGGCCACTTGCCTTCTGTCAGCTAAACTACCTCAGAGGGTTGTTGTGAGGAAAAGGGGGGCGTTCTGAGTTCCTTAACAGAACTGCCAGATTTTTAAAAAAATCCTTTATTGTAATGAATGCTCTTTTAGTTAATTTATCTCTGCTTTGCTTCAATAGAATGTTCTTTTGACCTTTGTAGAAGTCCTAAGCCACCTAGAAGCGGAGTGTTTCAAGGACCATCTTATCCCTTATTGATTGGGTTATTACCTTGGGTTCCAGACAAAAACTGAATTTCAAAGCAGGTTATTGCAATTTAAAACTAACTTAGATAACCAAACTACAATTTAAAATAGATATTTATATATTACATCTGTACCTATGGTTGCAAGGCCAAGCCAAGCCTGTAAACCAGTGAGAGGGTGTGGGAATAGTGACATGGGGGGCGCACTGTCAACTGCATCACTACATCACTTCTGGGAGAAAACCAGAAGTGACATAGGGTACCTCTAGGATTTGCCTGAAACTCTATGTTTTTACCATAGAGTTTTCAATGATTCCTAGAGTTGCCCAAGTCAGTTCTGTCCCCCCCCCCCAGTGATGTACCAATTCATACAGCACTACCTTTTAAAAAAATTATCTCACTGCTGCTCAAAGAGGCAGTGGGCACAGGAACTGGGGCAAAAATCCCCTTCTCTCATCAGGGGAATGGCAACCCTGTGCATACTTTGTGTTTCAGGTTAAAAAAAAAGTGCAATGGAAACAGTGGCAATAGTTGTTACTATTAAAGCACCTTGCAAATCTATGCTTTGCTTTTGGATTGAGGAGAGCTCTCACTGTAGAAATGGCATTCTCCAATGAGCATTTCATTGGAAATGCTGAATAGATTACTCAAAGGTTATCCTTGTTCCATCATCAAAGCACTCCATTTCAGACATTTCTCAAAATCTCATGCTGACCCAGTGCTTGTTCTTTCCTATCATTCCAGCAGCCCTGAAGAAAACACCGCCCCCCAGCCTGCCTCAAAATGCTGATGGTTATAATGGTGGCAGAGTCTTCTCACTTGAGCCTGGCTGCTGACTGACAGCTTCGACTCCCTAACAGTGTAATCTTATGCTAATTCACTCTAAGCCCATTCATTTCAATGGCCTTAGACTCTTCATAGAATCTACACTGTAAATCTCCTTGACTGCAGCAAACAGACGTTGGAAGGGACAGTGATGATTGAAGTCCCCTTAGCTCAAGCCTCCCGCTTACACAATTGCTACAGCTGCTGCTCTTTGCCATCTCCACACAAGCTCTGAGGATACACCATGTGGATCTAAGTAATCAATCTTCCCTGTTTTCCCCACATTTTACTAACAAAAGTAGGATCTTTAAAAATTCATAAATCTGTCATTCTCTACAGTGCTGTTTTAGTTTCCACTAATTGCCCTGAAGTTGATATTATACCTCTTGCATCCTGCACTGAAGACCAAACACAGTTTGAGACCTCACTAATGGCTTTTTTGCTGATTAAGAATTGATAAGTAAGTAATTTATTAGGGGATTCCCACTGTGTATCGTTCTAGAATGCTATGAAATATGTAAACACTGTGGAAAATGTAAAATAAATAACCATTTTAGTGTACCTGACAAATGTCAGTGCAAGTCACGTGGAATCTGTTGTCACCTGGATTTGTTAGACATATGATGCCATTGTCTTCAGAATCACCATTCCTAGGAACTACTGAAATTCAAACACCCTCCCATGATGAAGTGTCCTGGGTACCCACAGCAAAACCATTAGGTATGAGAAAAAGAAGGAAGCATGACTTTATGGAACTTGTTTCCTTTCCATAATTTACGTTAAATTATCAGGACCAAAGCTCTTTCAGCCACTGTCAAATATATAATCAAAAGAGTGCCACAGATCTATGGAAAGGGGAAGATTGGAAACTCTGGCATGTTATAGAAAGGAATGAATAGTCTTGCTCCGACAGATTCTCAGACATGGAGGGGCTCTGGTGTAGACGTGGAGGAGCTCTAGTATACATGGGGAGGTACAGAACAAACCAGTGCTTTCCTCTTCACTTGAAGATAATGGGCTGGATCCAGAGCACTTGCATATGAAGGAATGCAAGAAAGAGATCCTGGTACCTACTTGTGCTATAAAACCTCTTGTGTCGCCACTTCCATTTCCACTTGTGCTAGGTCACATGCAGCTAGATTCAGGACACTATAATAGGAAGGAAAGTGCTAGGTGTTGCACAAAATCTTGGGCGAGTGGAACAGGACTAACCCCCATTATATTTCCACTTGGACATTGTTGGATAAAAACCAATGGACACCTCCTCTGCTTTTGAATGAGAAGCCTCTTGTTTCTATTAAAGCAACATAAAAATCTTCAGGCACTTGAACACTTTCTTTTAACAAAAACATAAAAACACAACCATGACTCAGTACCATGAGGAGAAATTTGTGTGAGAAAACGTTTTGGAAGCATGCATAGATTAGAGATGATTTCAGATCTCAAATCAGTGGATATCGTCTGTGACTGTCTAGGCAATCCAAAATGGCTGCCAGGATCTCATGAGGTAGTTTAAACAGTTTTATGTTTGTTTGTTTGGTTTTCCCCCTTCACCCTTTTTAGGGTTGCCAGGTCTGGGTTGGAGAATACCTGGAGACTTTGGGGGAGGATCCAGGAAATGGCAGGGTTTGGGGAGGAGAGGTGAGGGACCTCAGCATGGTACAATGCCACAGAGTCCACCCTTCAAAGCAGCAATTTTCTCCAGGGGACCTGTTGGAGATCAGTTGTAAAAGAGGGAGATCTCCAGTCCCCACCTGGAGTCTGGCAACCCTACCCTTTTGTTAAGATATTTCTGCAAACCTGGGGATACCCTTAGTTTGCAGAGACATCTCAATCTCTTTCTGGCTTCACTGCATGGATTAAAAAAAATATCTGGATCTATGTTCTGAATTATATATCTAGATATGTATTATATAAATAGAATGCATTCCCAGTATAAATATCATATACACTGCACACAAAACCTGCAACGTGTACTCAAAATGTAAATAAACCCACAAAACCAACTATGAAAAGCAGATAACCAAGTCCATTGACAAAAATGCAGATTCATATTAATAACAGAAGCAAAACAGGAATCATTTGCTCTCCCCTAGCCGAGTTAATATAGTTGTGCATTCCCTGAAGCATTGTAACACTTTGTTTTATTGTTTTATTTTAGTTGATCACTGTAGATTAATCTGTCTCCTTTTCAGAGATTTGCCCCCTCCCCCAAAAAATGTAAGGGGGGAAAGGAGTTATAGAAGCTTCTATTTCTAAACTACTAGTAGATTAAAGCTGTGCTTTGACAGCTCAGCTGCATGGGTGAGATCTCTGTAATGTTGTACACTTTCTGTGCTGTAAATATATTTCTTTGGCAGGTTTATTTCTTCATTAAATATTTATGCTGGAAGGTCTCTTAGCATATGCATGACACTGATGTTAGCTGGGACTTTCGCAGGTTAAGTTACTTTGTTCGGATTTAAAGAATCCTGCTCCTGTGTTCAGACCTTTGAGCAGAAGGAAGGATGGAGGAGTGAAAGTTATAGCCTCAATTCTCTGATTGCTACAGGCAAGGGAGGATTCTCATGTGAGGATGACCAGGATGGTTAAGCCTTGTTCCCAATACAGTTATCCCTTTCTTCGCAGTAAGAGTCCATCAAAGGTTTTTCAGAACTTTTACTCCCATGTCTGATGCTAGAGTAAAACTTCAGCCACTGGAAAATTGATGATGCAACCTGGGAAAAAAGTCAAGCCTACGCTTATGTTTCGGGAGTGGTATAGTCCATTTCCATCAGTTCTTGGAAGTTTGGATGGGAGACCACCAAGGAATACGCTGGAGAGGAAGGCAACACCAAACTGCCTCTGCTTCTCAGTTCCTTCAAAAGCCCCTTGCTGGGATCACCAAAAGTCTGTTCCAGCTTGACAGCATATATGTACAAAATATTATGTTTGGTACTTTAGTCTTCATGGAAATGCATAACAGAAGACTGGGGGAGGTCATTATGCACCTGTTGCAGGGTTAATTTATTTCCTTTATGTACTACTAGTGTGCTGGTAATGAAAGCATATATTTCAGAGTTACCACATGTCTCCATTTCTTTCTCATCCAAAGGAAACAAAGCCTTGTATTATTTTCCATAAACTTTTATCCCTTCAGAAAAGTGAGGAGCATGCAACACCACCTGTAGAACTTTCCTACCACCTTGAACATGGATGCTTTTCAATAAAGTCCATTCACATATTCAACTGGCCATTTTCGTGGGATATCAATTCACTTGTGAATCAGTCCCCAGAAGAAATAAAGCATATTGGTTGGTTCTATCTCTTCAGCTATAGTTTTCAATATAATGACCCAAATGGTACAATTTCCTACAGGATATTCTCTAAAAATGAACAGAAATGGTATAAGTAGGCATTCCTTATAACCCCTTTTAATCAGTAACATTCGAACAGGAATTATTTTGTTTGAAGCATTAGGCTGGATGAAGTGAATTGCTGATTATTTTAGAAGGGCATGGTGAAATGTTCTGTTGAAGAAATGGCTGAAGGCATTACCGCACCATTATTTTTTATATGGAGTCTTTGTGGAAAGTACAGAAGAGCAAGAGATTTTCATACAATTCCTGGATTTTATATATATATTTTTACACAGGGACTGGTTAAAATAATTGAGTGATCATTGTTTAGTTCTGCTATTGTTTAACAAAGCCCCACCTGAAAAGTTGATTAAGATGGCCAAAAAATTGGAATGTGGAGAATCTAGGTTCAAATCCCTATTCAACCTTGAGGGTAGAGAACTATGTATGCAGCCGTGGTCTCCTTGGAGGAAGAAAAATGAAGAGCGCAAAACCCAATGCTGAAATGAATTAGGTAACCAAGAGGTTGAGGAAAAAAAACATCAAAATGAGCAAAATGTGAAGATTAATACTGGACATGAATAGATACATTCTAATGGAACACAGTGCAATAAAATCAAAGGACTGAAACAATAGTTATATATGCATAGCTCTTCAATATGCATCTTCCCCTCATATTAAAAAAAATTAAACAAGGTAATGGCAAACATGTATAGCTAGAACAAACCCTGTAATCAACAAATAATATGCATTTTGGCCTCAAAAGCCTTCTTCAGTGCCCCCCCCCCAAAAAAATTTACACTAAAGTTTGACCCTTTAGGCAAGAAAGTATGTGAACCAATGGTTTACTCCCACAACTTGCCAGCTGTTCATCCCACTGTGCAATTTCTTGATTATTTCCTTGATTATTCCCTTGATCTTTGATTATTTCACAATAAAACTGACAGTGAAAAGCAGTCATTTGCTTCATTTAAAAAAAAAATGTCATTGGGCATATAATACCCACTGCAATCCACTTCCCTTATATAACTATTGCTCCTGCCCTGAGTTTGAATGAAACTGGGAAATGATGTCTTTCTGAGAACAGAAACAACAGTAAAAGTACATATGACATCCAAATGGTTTCCTCATTTCGGAAGACTCGTTCCTGCGATATCATCATAAATAAACCTGAGTACCTTTATGAGGCAGAAAATTGGAAGGCAGATCTTCAAAAAGGTTAAATATAATACAGTGTGGCCATCCGTTAAATACTTATAATATAATGAGCAAAACCCATTCATTTATTACCAATTGGTGTGATGACACGGGGGAATCAGCAGAGGCTGTTTTCAAGCTCATTGGGAATTAGCTATGATATTAAAGAACAGAACCATTCAGTAAGGCACTGTACGAGAGGAATTCCAAACAGAAGCAAGTTGGGAGTAATATTGTCCACAAACTGTTCTCCTGAAGAAAGAACCATATGATGACAAAGACAGACAAGATGGAACAGGCTCCAGTTCTAAGCCATCAACCCAGGGTCTACTCAGAACCACCTACAGATGTGTGGGGATCCTTTTGAATTCATAGCCAACAGACATTCTTCCTGGGATATGTTGGTCCAATCTGAATGGTCTTGTGGCAAACAAAACTGCATGCATACTCTCATTCCTATTTTCTGTTGGTTTGGTATGTTCCTGATTTCTTTTTAACGGATAAGTATTTAGATCAGTGTTCCCTCTATGCTGTGAGCTAGCTCACAGTTTTTTAGCCTCCAGCTCACACATTTTTGTCTTAGCTCAGGAAGGATGGCTCCAGAGCCAACTCATTTATGCAGTAGCCAAATCACTTGCTCACAACTTTAATGCCAGTAGCTCACAAAGTAAAATTTTTGCTCACGGGACTCCACAGCTTAGAGGGAGAATTGATATGGATATATATTACTATTATGGTGGTGGTACCCATCACTGCAGTCCTATGGTGCCAGTTTGTCCTATGGCACCATCTTATGGTGAAATCTGTGGTATCTTCTGGTTCCCCCTTACTTGTGTCTTTAGCTGCTGTTGCAGCTTCCACGTGCTCCTGAACATGGAGCTGAAGAAAATGGCTAATGGACCCCATTATTCAAACCTTCACTATACTCAGGACTGTGAAGTGGCCAGAACAACTCTTTGCTTAAAGTGTTATATGATAAACATAGTGATGTACTTCAGGACTAATATCCAGTAAGGAAATTAAAAAGAGATGACACCTTAATAGTCTATCAACAGTCCAGGTGAAAGGGTTTTGCATGGAAAGAGCACAGAAAGAAGGAGCAGCCAGACGGAATGCAGAAGGTCATAACGAAGGATCAAAGGAGGAAAAGGAGATAATGTTCCATCAGAATGATCATAGTAAAAGTTGTAGGTTATCTTGAGGTTCAGAGCCCAATATGGGATCTGCATTCTGGACTGGGGTGGGGGGATGAAAACCTAAGAAGAAGATCAAAGCAGAACACAATGGTCACACTTCTGGAAATTGTTAGAAGTCTGTAATAGAGAGACATATGATCTTCTGAAGCATAAGTGATCCATGTACTCCAATCTTCCTACTCACCAGGGACAGACCTCATTTTTAATACCTTTCCAGGATCACATACTATCCCTATTTTGTCTTGGCGGTGTGTGTGCACTTTATCAGAATTTGGATAGCATGCACCCACACACCTGTCTTTACCTCCATGGTCCTAGTAGATACATCTGTGAATAAATAAGATTAATCTTGATTTTGGTACTCTTCTTCCATCCACACATACTTGCCTATTTAGAGTGTGTGTTTTGTAGTGGATAAGGTGCCAGACTAGGGCCATGGAGAACCAGCATCAAACCTACACATTCAGCTCACAGACAAAACAATCAGGCAGACAGGCAGAGAGTAAATGAGCCTGCCTGTCAGTTCAGATTGGCATCAGAGATCCCCAGTTGTGCGTGATGCTGCCTTCCACAGTGATATAGGTGGGAACTAGAGACAGGGTGTCTTAACCATGGAATATAATCTCCTAACGTAGTTTGGCCGGCACCAAGCTTCTTAAACTTTATACATCAGGTGAACCCTTTACTGTTTGCCTGGGTGTTTCATAAAATATATTTGAGAGCCAGTTTGGCATAGCAGTTAAGTGCATGGACTCTAATCTGGGAGAACTGGGTTTGATTCCCTACTCCTCCACATGCAGCTGCTGGATGACCTTGAGCAAGCCATAGTCCTGTTTTATTTTATTTATTTATTTTATTTTTTTATCTCGCCCTTCCCACCGCAGGCAGGCTCAGGACTGCTTACATTAAGGATTAAAAATATTAAAAACATACCAAGTCATAGCTCACAATAAATAGGGGCCCCGGTCACATGGGAGGATTTTATCCGCAAGAGGGATGGATCAGGGACACATCAAGTGGGCGCGATCACACTGCAACATCTGGGAAGCAGTGCGCACCCGTCCCCGATCCGTCTCTTTGGTCCACAAACACGCATCAAAAAGGTACTAGCAAAACAGCAGTACCTACCGGATGATGCGGGCCAATGGAAGGCATCTGGTCAGGGAGGTGCCAGTAGGCTGTTGCAGCTGGTGCCGTTCCCCATCCCACGCATGCGCACAACCGCACTACTGCCGGTTTGCTGCGCACCGTGTGATCGGCTGCCAGGGCACAGAGCACAGAGCCGCGGGGACACGTCGGATCACGTTCCCGCGGTTCTTTTTGCTCCGGCTCTGATTTGCCACCCTTCAGTGGCGGATCATCTGGCTCGTGTGACCAGGACCAGAATAAAATAAAAATAAAGTACTGGTGCAATAACAACCCGGTGGCCATGATAGATGTTCCCAAAAAATGGCCCCGATCGGCATCCGGCATAGTTAGTTAGTATTATTCAGTTCAGTTAGTATTGTTGATGTTATTGGTGTTATTAGTGGTGTTCTTGAGAAGAGCAGTTTCGGACAGAGCTCTTTCAGCCCCACCTATGTCACAGGGTGTCTGTTGTGGTGAGGGGGAGGGAAAGAAGTTTGTAAGCTGCTCTGAGACTTTGAGTGAAGGGCAGGGTAGAAATCCAATCCAATCTGTTAGCCGAACTGCTTATCTACGCAGTTGGCTAGACTAAATAAATAAGGGTTCTGGTCTATGTATACAGAAATCGGACTTCACCTGAGGATCCTGCCCAAACAGACAACGTGACAAGGCTGTTTGTAGTACAGTCAGTTGTTCTCTTTACTGAATAATATTTGGTTTCACATGCATACAAAAACAGAATCACACACTCTTACATACAATGTTCCTTTAGAAGTAAAGAAATGGACAATAATCACTTTTACACTAGAGGAGATGGGGAATGGGAACAGCAAATACTTATCTGATCCGGGGCTTGACCTCCACAATGAAGAACAGGAAATAAGAAGTTCGGACTAAGGGAATCTCACTACACATCGTTGGAACAGGCCAACACGTGTGGGCTTCTTGGCAGCAGTCCAAGAAAGCACGTAAGAATTACCTATAGTAGAGCTTAAGTTGCAGAGTTGGGGTAGGGATGGCTAGCAGGGCTCAAACTGTTGAACCTTACTTTTTATAAAGTATTTCAGGGGGGCTGGCATCTGTACCATCCTCCCACTTATGATCCGTCCCATGACCTGACTCTATAGGTTACTGGGAAATGACGTTTCTACCTAGAGGGAAGGGGCAATGTTGAAATCTAAACCTTTAACTCAGGGGATGCATCTGGTCAAGGTGTGAAGATGGTACCAAGGCAACCTTTGATGTGCAGAGAGATGTAGCTTGGTCTCCTGCCATAAAACGACCATTCAACAGGAAACTGTCTCTTTAGATGCAAACCAGATACCAAGGGTTACGTGTTAACCAGTAATTCCTCAATGGTGGCAAAGTTGTTGTTTTTGCCATCGCTTTGGCTGACCACAATGGAGATGCCTTCTTCTCCAGGCTGGGTGTGTGTGTGTGTGTGTCAAGTCATTAGCATGAAAGTGCAGGCAGAACAGCAGCTTCCAGGTGCAACAGTCACATCAAGCAAAGCACACAGTTTTCCAAAACCCATAGAATTTGCAGATACAGTCCATGTATGTGTGTGTGTGTGTCAGCAAACACAAATAAAGCAAATATACGCACATTCCTCAACACCTCCTCCTCCTCCTCTTCTTCTTCCTTTAACAACCTTGTGCTTTCATGTTTACCTGCTTCTCGTCTCTGCCTGCTCCTCATCTTCTACTGCTATCTTTAATTACTGTTTTATTCTACTGTCTTTATACTTGTTTATATTAGCCTTTTTAGTTTTTAATATTTCATTTTATTGAAGCTGGGAACTGCCTTGGAGCACTTTTGGCAGCTAATAAATATTCACGATAAATGTTGCTGAATATGTTTGACTTGCAGCTCTTCTATAAGTACAACCAGATCAGCTGTCAGATTAAACATCCTATTAAAGTTTCTGTGAAAACAATTTTTCCATGTGTTATTTTCATTGGTGAAGTGTCGAGGATATAGAATTGTCTCCACAAATTTCAGAGTCATTTGGTTCTGCTCATTGTAATGGGACGTTTCCTCTTGGTCATTACACTTTAAGAAATCTGGTTCCCACCCTTCTACCCTACCCATTTAGAAAAGGGAAAGCAAGGGTTGGGTGTTGGATAGTTGCCTCACACAGCAGAGCCCATCATAGAAGAAGAAGGGAGATGATTTCTCTGCAGACCTTGCATTTTATACCAGCAAAGCTGCTCACCTTTCCACATCCAGCTAGCTAATCACTGCGAGGCTGAGAAGGAATTTTTGAGCACTTCTCAAATTGGCTCAGAGTATCTTTTTTCCTTTTGGGAGCAGGGGGTTTTCCTACTTCATGCTGCTCATGAAAGAAAAGGCCAGACAAGCCCTACAGGTTTGCAGGATTAGTGCAAGTTAGGGTTGCCAAGCAGCATCTGACAATCAGTAGGAATCGGGGAGAGTGGGAGGTGACTTGGGGGCACCATAGGGTTGCGGCGGGGGATTGTATGTCTTCGCAGAATCCGTGCCGTGGGGACGGTGAGACGCGTTGCACCCGCCATCACCAGGATTTGATGCTACGCGTCGCTCTGGCAATGGGGCTCCAAACAGCCCCATTGCCAGAGCGACGCATAGTGTCATGTTCTGGCGATGGTGGTGCAATGCATCTCGCCATCCCCACAGCAAGGATTCTGCAAAGACATGCAGATCCCCCACCGCGATTTGGTGAGATTTGGCAGGCCTAGGGCACCATCACTGCAACAGCATTACTTCACTTTCTGGAAAAAACACACAGAAGTAATGTCATGCCGCTCTATGAAGTGCCTGAAACTTTATGATAAACCATAGAGCTTCTGGAAATTCCTACAAAGGCATGAAATCAATCCCAGGAAGTGATATAATGCTATCTATCCTACGGCATTCCCCCCCCACTCCATCTAGCTGCCAGAGCAATAGCAGAGAACTGGAACAGGGAGTGGGAAATCTCGGGGGAGGAAGGGAGAATGTTGGGGTCTGTTATTTTATTCTGGTTATAACGGGAAATGCCATAATTCTGGGAGATCTCCAGGACCTACCTGGAGGTTGGCAACTGTAGATATAGGACAAAGTCCTCCTTGGCCTCCATCTCTTGTTGTCCTAAAGCAAATCCTACTGTGCAGTTTCACCTCCACATATCTCCTAAATCTCTTCTTGTTCAGCTTTAAATAGGTTGAAATAGACTGGACAGGCCCAACACTTGGCAAGGAACATTTGGCAAGGAACCCTGACCTGTTGAAATCTTGCAGGGAAGTTCTGAGAGCCATCCTGACTTCCTTTTTCTGATTACAATGGCGTCATTGTTTTAGCAATGCTGTTACCATGGTGGGCGTAATTTCTCTTGGCCACTAGCTAAGCTCATTTGGAGTCTGCAGGAGTACACGAGTGAGCAGTACAGGCCAATGCAGCCCAAGATGTGGACAGGGCCTCTCTCAGGAATGACCAGCATGCCTCTTTTTAGGCCTCAGGCAGTCAGGCTGCGGGCAGTCACATGCACATTACTTTTTCATGTGTTTTGGACCCCAGTGTGTGTTCTTCTTGTTCTGATTTTTCAGAAAAAGAACTGAAGAACACTGCCCTTAATCTTGGGGGGTGGGGGACAGAGTCGAAGCACACCACAGGTCTGAAACCAGCAATGCTCTTTCTGAGCAGTGCTGAATGACAGTCGGAAAAACAGTTCTGCCGTGGACTTTGATGCTGTTGTGTCATGTTTAATCAGGGAAGACTGAGCTATTCACCTTGAGATTCTGAGAGCCTTGTTCGATACCATTTAAAAGATTGATTTTCTGTAACTATGAATCCTCTCAAGTAGTCATTAGACAGGAAGGAAGTTACCTAGGGCTTTTTTTAATACAAGGGGAAAAAATTGAAATATAGAAGTCTAGCCTAGAGGAGGCGAGCTGCAAACCGAAGAGCTGTTTGTCAGACCAGAAACAAAGGTATACCTCCCAGGACTGGCAGGGGTGATGTTTTTCAAGTTGTTCCTTCGAAACAGTCAGAACTCGTGCATGACCTTCTCTCCTTCTGACAACAGTGCAGGAGAGATAAATAAGGAGGGAAGGAAAATAGTGAGACGTTTTCTGAAGGAAATAAAGAAGAGAGATAAGACTCAGATCTCTCTTTCTACGGAGCTCGCATAAGTCATGGATGTTTACTGCCAACAGATGTTTCGGTGTAAAGGCAATTACTTAAAAAACACTGCTGAGATCCATGTGAGTTTTTCCTTCCATGGGCAGTTATTTTCTGCCAAGCAGGAGAATATCTCTTGCGGTGCTAAAAATGTCTGACTAGAATATGGGCGGTTAATTGAAGTGTTAACTCTTGCATTGTTGACACTTTGTTACAACTGCTGAAAAGTACAAATAACTTTGTTGCTGGGTGATATTTAACTTTTTTTTTAACAAAATGGATGGATGGGACTAACAACCACGAAGCATGCTTGCAGCAATGAAAAGATCTAACAATATAAAACATAGCCTGGGGTTTCCATCACCACCTTTCCATTTCGACTACTGCTAGAGACTCTGGGCAAGAGCCATGACCAGTCTGGCCAAGTCAGATTTTCATTTTGAGAAGGCTGGTTTGGAGATGCTTATCTTAAGCATTCTAAAAGCTGTGGTCAGGATGTTGACTGGAGTGGGTCATAGGGACCACATCAATCCAGTCTTGTTCCATCTGCGCTGGCTTCCAATTTGCTTTTGGGCTCAATTCAAGGTACTGATATTGACCTTTAAAGCCCATTATGGCCTAGGGCCAACGTATCTTAAGAACTGCCTTCTTCCTTATGAACCTACCCATTCACTCTGGTCATCTTTGGAGGCCTTGCTTCAGTTGCCCTAACATCTAAGTCTAGATGGGTGGGCAACCAGCAAAAGGCTTTCTCAGTCATAATACCAAAACTTTGGAACTCCCTCCCTGGGGAAATTTGTCTGTCTCTTTCTATTGATGTCTTCTGTCAATGGGTAAAGACTTTTTGATTTCATTTTGCATATCCCCAATAACAGTTATTGATGCTCCTCCCTGGTTCTGTTGTTGTTTATATATGTGTGGGGTTTTTTTAGTTACTACATAATTTTAAATGATTTTAATTGTTCAAATATTTTAACATTTTTATGTTTGCCACTTTGTGCACCCTGATCAGGTGGAAAGGTGGCCTAATACTGTTTTAAATAAATAAATAGTGACAGTAGGGTTGCCAGTCTGATGTAGTGGTTAGGAGTGCAGACTCTAACCTGGGAGGACCGGGTTTGATTCTCCACTCATAAGAACATGAACATAAGAACATAAGAGAAGCCAATGTTGGATCAGGCCAATGGCCCATCCCCTCCAACACTCTGTCACACAGTGACCAAAAATACCAGGTGCCATCAGGAGGTCCAGCAGTGGGGCCAGGACACTAGAAGTTCTCCCACTGTTGCCCCCCCCAAGCACCAAGAATACAGTGCATCACTTGCCCCAGACTGAGAGTTCCTATTTATACCTTGTGGCTAATAGCCACTGATGGACTTCTATCCCATATGTTTATCCAATTCTCTCTTGAAGCCGTCCATGCTTGTAGCTGCCACCACCTCCTGTGGCAGTGAATTCCATGTATTAATCAGTCTTTGGGTGAAGCAGTTCTTCCTTTTATTTGTTCTAACCTGACTGCTCGGTGATTTCATTGAGTGCCCACGAGTTCTTGCATTGTGAGAAAGGGAGAAAAGTACTTCTTTCTCTACCTTCTTTGTCCCATGCATAATTTTGTAAACCTCAATCATGTCACCCCTCAGTTGTCATTTCTCCAAGCTAAAGAGTCCTTAGCACTTTAACCTTTCTCCATAGGGAAAGTGTTCCAACACTGTTATCAGTCTTGTTGCTCTTTCTAATGCTATAATATCCTTTCTGGTGTGTGGTACCCAAAATTGCACACAGTATTCCAAATGAAGTTGCACCATTGATTTATACAGGGGCATTATGATACTCCTACACATGCAGCTTCTGGTGTGACCTTGGGTCAGTCATAAGTTCTTTCAGAGCTGTTCTCTAAAGGGCGGTTCTTGGGAGAGCTCCACCTACCTCACAGGGTATATGTTGTGGGGAGGGGAAGGGAAAGGAGATTGTAAGCCGCTCTGAGAATCTTCCGGGTAGTGAAGGGCAGGGTATAAATCCAATCTTCTTCTCTTCTCTTTTCTTCTTAAGAGGAAAAAGAGAAAGAAGAAGACCTCATTGCTGGCATCACCTAAGTGTTGTGAGAAAAATGAAATAGTTGGTTCAGAAAAATTTAAAACCCTTTTATACAGTTAATTGTATAAAGAAATCATAGTGTTTTTTCTCTATTTCTGTAACTTTACAAGCTGCAAGCAGCACAATGAACATGACTCCCAACATGATTTGCTAGTCCTTTGTCTCAAGAAATACCTTTCCTCCATCACGTACACAGAAACCAATACTAAAGGTTTGCCTACATGCCAAAACTCACATCACACCTCCAGCCAGCAGACAGTGCCTGACTGGCTACCTTGCTTCAAGAAAACAAAGAACATCCTGAAACTGCAACATTCTTGTGTTTGTCATTTAGAAATTTAGGTGCTATCTTGCATTGTTTTGTTAAAGCATCAGGGTAACCCCATCGCCTCTGGAATGTGGGAACATTGCCTATGCCATAATGGCCCACCTTACCAAAGCAGTTATATTAATTTATGCAGTTTAAAATTTCTATAGCTCTATCGAAATGTATGTGACCAATATGGTATAAAAGAAGGCAAGAAGGCAAGAAGCTCCATTTCAGCACTGACTCTCAGAGATCCAGGGAAGGCTTTGTCTTTTGTGATCTCTCTGGGCCAGTCCAGAAGCTTCTGTGCATGGGGAAATCTTTGTTCTGTATATTTAACCACTGACTGTCTTTTTTTTAAGGAAATAAGTATTCTGTGTTGTATTCCTTGCTTGTCTTTAGCTAATAAACAATTTTATTGTTTAAATAACCTTGTGTTGCATTCCAGCCATTATGAACCTAAAGGGGGTGGGAACAGGTGCAGGTAACACTTTATACAGGGTTAGTTTATACTGACAAGTGCTACAGTTGCATTTCCACCCACACTAAGAAATTATGCCATCACAGTAGTAATGTCCAAACAACACTCTGGTATTTGGGCAAAAACTCTATGGTAACTTCTACCATATAATCTTTGCTCAAATACCAGAGTGTAGCCTGGACGCCACTGGTATGATGAGGTCACTTCCTGTGTGATGCTAGCAATAAGGCCTATGCCTTTTCCTTTCTACTGCTAAGTCCCCCCACTGGCCAGCAGATGGGTGGTTGGGGGTCGGGCATGGCAGCAGGGGATCCCCACCTCCACCGGGGGGGGGGGATCTGACAACGCTAAATGGTAGGCAAATGCCGCTTAGATTGAGTTGGTATTGGCTCATTAGGCAGGAAACGGGGCAAGCTCCAGGTCTGCACAGTTTCTTTTCCAAAAGGTCCTGGCCTAGGGTTGCCAACATCCTGGTGGGGCCTGGAGAGCTCCTGAATTACAACTGATCTCCAGACTACAGAGCGGCTCACCTGGTGAAAATGACTGCTTTGGAAAGTGGACTCTGTGGTATCACATCCCTGACAAGCTCCATCCCCAAAGCTCCAGGAATTTCCTAAACTGGAGTTGGCAACTCTTTCCTAAGTTTGTCCATCATCCTTTGTAGCCTTGCACTGTAATCTAGATTGATGCAGGGTTATACCTCTGAGTCCATTGAAGTAAAGGGGCTTAGAAAGATGTAACTCTGCTTAGGAATCACTTTTGGGGAGTTATATCTGTTGGAAGCAGAGGACTGTTTGTGCTACCTTCTGCCTCAGACTGCATAGGAAGATGACAACAGAGTCAGGGAGACAGACAGGCTAGGAAAATAAACATCCTTTTTTAATGTTCAGCCCCTGTCTCTAAGTTTGAAACTTACCTTCCTTCCAATGTTTTTGAAAAAGTGTGCGTGCACACGAAAGCTCATACCTTGAATAAAAGTTTGTTGGTCTTAAAGGTGCTACTGGACTCTAAATATATTCCTTCCTTCTCCTCAACACATCGAACACCACTTCCTTCCATCCTTCCTTCCTTCCTTCCTTCCTTCCTTCCTTCCTTCCTTCCTTCCTTCCTTCCTTCCTTCCTCTGATGCTGTCCCCTTTGATGTTTAGATTGCTACTCTTAGGGAAAATGTAATGTATTGAGCCTAGACCATACTTTGGCTGATGCTTAATTCGGACAGAGTTTGAGGATCCATAGCGATAGCTGACTAGGATCCTAGAATGGACCAGTAGGGAGACAGGGATCCTAGAACAGACCAGTAGGGAGATAGGGATCCTAAAGTAAACCAATGGAATAACAGTGTAGTGTAAATAGCCTATCGTGGGAGTGAGTGTGTCTTTAGGGTGTAACTTTTTGCATGCATAAATACCTGGCTTCAGTCAGGGATTCTCAGTCTTATTTCTACTTGCTGAAATCAAAAATAAACTATGAGCTGATCACTCTACACGTCTGAACCCAGTATATTTCAGAAAAGTTTCTTTCCTTCTGGCTTCTTCCCCCTCACTCTCTCTGCACACTTTTCCCGAATCCATCTTGGCATGTGAGAGCAGGATGCTTTCCTGTATCTTAATCCATCTATCTAATTAGTCTAGATTAGAGAATCTCTCTCTCCTCTTTTCCATCTAGTATGGAGTTTATATAATAAACTCCTATTATCAGTGTGGAAATATAAAATGCCATCATGTAGGTTTTGTTTCTTGCTTGGACACACGTGACCGGATGAGCTCTGCTGCGCTAAAGCCTAGAGCCCTCTGCTAACCGTAAATCCTAACAATATCTTGGGAAATTATTATTGTACCAACGTTTCCTTGCTCAGCTGTACTTTGTTACTTTGACATGGCAAAGCATTTGGTTTTGTTTTAGTTTCACTTTCCACACCGGTTGTTATAAATTGTTTTGTTATGAGCGAGTAGCAAGCAACCAGGAGAGGCTTTGCCTTCTGTCTAAGAAATTTCCCTACCTTTTTGGAAACTCAGTGCTTGTGGAATTATTGCAGAGGGGCATTTGCATAGCTCTGTCTGTGTTTAGGACTTGGACTACAAATAGACTTTAATTGAAAGTATATTTTGAGCACACACACAATCTTATTTTACATTCTGAGCGGTTTAAAAATGTCTCAGGAAATGATGTTTGATTCACAATATAGCCAAGCATTATGAGATATGCAAATCCATATACTGAAACAAGTAATTACAAATTGTGGTGACATCACCAAAGGAAAGAGATAGGATTGTTCTCTGTGGAGCATTTGCCTGCCCACCCCTCGAATGAAACACCACACAAGTTATGGGTTAAACTGGTGGTCTTATTTATACATAAGCTGATCTGCACCAACCCATTAGCACATTAAAGCAGGGGTTGAATTGTGCTTGCAAAGTGAGCCTCCTAACAGGGCAAACCCACCCTGGCTCAGAGCCAGGCTTGGGATTCTTCCGGACCTTATTCATCATGGTCTGCATACCACTGTGTAGCAAGGGAGACTTAAGACTTATCATATATTCCTCCAACCCAAGGAGGCCCCCAACTGAGTCACCCTGACTGCAAAGTCCATAGGTATCCAGTTTGAGGGATCCCCCCCATTGCTGGTATCTTGGGGTGCTTCCCAACTCAAAATCCCCTCAACCTGTGCTTTTCGTGCCTTCCCAGTTAGGGCCTAACCAGCTTTATCAGGCCTATTTATGCCACACCCCCTCTGACCATGTGAAATAGGCAAGAAAGGCCCCCTCTCAGCCAGTCTGAGTGAGGCCCAAAAAAATTCCTGCTTGGCCCTGAAACTGGCGACTAGCTAATGCCACATGGTCTAAAAAGAGGGCAGGTGGGTGGGGGACTGAGGAAGGAGGGTGGCCACCGCCACACCTGGCTGGTGAGCCAGCCCTCAATTGGCCAGCACTCCTGCACTGTGCCCCCATTGGCTCACCCCACCCTTGTGCTTCCTTGGGGGGGGGTGGACAAACACGGGTGCCTGCTCTACAGACAGGGATCGGTCTTTGTCTGATGGGAGGATTTTTTTTGCCAGCCGTGTGTGCATTCCTTGGCTCCTTGCTCCCTCTACAGCCCAGAATGCCCCCTGACATGTTGTTGATGGGGCTGTCTATCTCATAGAAGCAACATTTTGGAGGGCATATTGAGTTGCAGTGGGAGAGAGGAGGTGAGAAAGTCTTTCTCTGCTGATGGAAATCTTTCTGTCGGTAGAAATGCTCCGTGGGATCCAGGGCATAGTGTTCTCAAACTGTGCCCAAAAGGAGAGCTCTTGGCCTAATTTCATTTTACTTTGGATACTACTACTGCACATGAGCAGGGGTTAGCAATATTACATATTGTGGGAGCAGTGGTGCAGGCGGTAAATGCCTGCAAAGGTAATCTATCACTGAACAGCCTTAATAACTGTTCGAGTCCCACCACGGCCGGGGTGAGCTCCCAGCCCTTGTCCCAGCTCCCGCCCACCCAGCAGTTCGAAAGCCCTTAAGGCAATTAGATAAATGGGTACCCACTGTAGTAAGGGGGGGCACCCTACCTCCAATGTACTGGAGTGCAGCAGGTGGCAGCTGAGCGGCTGAGCGGCGACAGCAAAAACGGCGAGCGGCGATTCGGCTGGGAAACATGCCGGCAGGCCGGCAACAGATAGCAAGCGATTCCGGTGGTGATTGGTCCGAACGGCGCAGAGGTGCCCCCCCCGCCACAGAAGAACAACTGAAGAAGACCATTGCTGCCTGGGTGCCTGGTAAGGCACTCACCCCTCCCGGTGTATTTGTGGCCCTAGCTAGGTAATTAAAGGTCTATGTAAACCGCTCCGAGCCTCCGGGAAGGAGCAGTATAGAAATCTAATGGTATGTATGTATGTATATAGTACCTGCATTTATTTATTTATTTGTTTGTTTATTAGTTCAATTTCTGACTTG
>NW_015170921.1:565142-565276 GCF_001447785.1 Gekko japonicus | reverse complement strand
CCTAGGTTCCTTCCAAAGCTTGAGATATTACCTGTTTCAGTTCCTACCTATAAACTAAGATACGTAGTCAATTGAGCTAAAAAGGAACTCTTTCGTAACAGAATGGGCTATCATGGAATTCTCAAGTTTCGTGT
>NW_015170921.1:563400-563511 GCF_001447785.1 Gekko japonicus | reverse complement strand
AATAATCCACATCCCATTCTATGTAAAACTGACCTTGGTTCTCTTTGGGCCCTAAAAAGGTGTGTTCTGTAGCCAGGTACATCCTTGATAACTTGATCTCTGCCTGTTCTT
>NW_015170921.1:552397-562986 GCF_001447785.1 Gekko japonicus | reverse complement strand
TTTTTGTAGCAGGAACTCCTTTGCATGTTAGGCCACACACCCCTAATGCAGCCAATTCTAATGAGTTTCTACTGCTGGGTGTGGCCTGTTATGCTAATGAGTTCCTGCTGGGTGTGGCCAACTTGGGAACCAGCCGGAACTCCGTTCCTTTTTTTGTAGCAGGAACTCCTTTGCATGTTAGGCCACACACCCCTAATGCAGCCAATTCTAATGAGTTTCTACTTCTGGGTGTGGCCTGTTATGCTAATGAGTTCCTGCTGGGTGTGGCCAACTTGGGAGCCGCCCAAAAATAGCCCTGCTTAAGAGTCACTCCATGTAAGTGAATAGGAGTGTCTGTGTATCACTGTCCTGGAGTGGTGGGGAAAGAAGCGCCATGATGGCTACATTGAGCTTAGTCACGTCTTGCTTGATACGAACCAACCAAGAGACCAGAAGAAGGAAGTAGGAAGAGGCAGTCTGCTGGCTGGCCAAAAGCGTTGGCTTTAGCTCTCTGTTGTACCTGTTTCGTGTTTGCCTGTCTTGCTCATCTTGCCATTGAGATTTCAGCTAAAGTGTAAGCAAATGCCAGGTTTCTTTTCAGATGAGACATATGATGGAGGGTTTTTTTTAGGGAAGACAAAAGAGTCTGAACATGCTAGAAAATTTCTCAGGGTTATGCATATCCCAAAGCTGTTACTAGATTTCCCCCTAAATTTAAGTTTGCAGTGAATTTGGAGATCGTGCTTCTAACCAGGGTTGAGCCAAAGGAGGGCCTGTTCTTCATCTGTGTTGAAAGCCTCCCTTACCTCTTGGAAAATTTTAAGGCTTGCTGTGAAAATGTCTGTTAGACTGATCCCTAGGTTGGCTAGGACCATCCATGTCGAGTATAGGAAGCATTGCTTGACCTTTAGAGATATCAGCATCGCATGGTCTTTAGCAGGGGTCATTTCATAGAAAAAGAGGTGCAGGAGCTCATTAGCGTAACTCATTAGCGTAACTTATTTGCATATGCCACACCCCCTGACATCACCGGAAGTGTGTCAGAAGGCAACACCCACCGCTCAGGCTCCACTGGACTGTTTTGGATTGCTAGCTATTGGGGGTGAGGGAACGTGCAGATCTGTCCTCACAGAGGAGGGAGAGCTTGTACCTGAATAAAACTTGGTCTTAAAGGTGCCACTGGACTGTTTTGGACCGGGGGGCTGGGCGGGGGAGCTCTGCAACTTACCTGGCTGCTTCTTGGTCTAACTGAGGGCTGCTGGGAGCAGGGGGTGGGGCTTGTTGCATGTGCCCACCCCCTGGGCTCTATACTGCCAGAGCTCCGCTCCTGTGCACTCCTGCAGGAAATGACCTCTGGTCTTTAGTGACATCAGCACAGAGCTGACTGCCATCACAATTGTGTCTTTTCCATGTGATTCCTGATTGGCTGGGAAAGATCAAACAAGACAAAGGCCTAAGTGGTTCTATTTCTTTTTTTCATTTCTTCTTGGCAAGTCTCGCCCAGAATTATCAAAAGAAACCAAGACAAAAGCTGTATTTCTTTAAACTGGCAGCAGCAAATGAGAGGAGACACAGCCAGTTTGGTGTAGTGGTTAGGAATACAGACTCAAATCTGGGTGAACTGGGTTTGATTCCCCACTCCTCTACATGCAGCTGCTGGTGTGACCTTTGGTCAGTTACAAGTTCTTTCAGAGCTGTTCTCTCAAGGGCAGTTCTCAAGAGAGCACCCTCAAACCCACTTAACCTCACATGATGTCTGCTGTGGGGAGGGGAAGGGAAAGGAGATTGTAAGCCACTCTGAGACTCCTTCGGGTAGTTAAAGACAGGGTATAAATCCAATCTCTTCTCTTCTTCTTCTTTGTGAACAGCTCTGGAAAAGATATTATGAGTAGAAGAACTGTTCAGCTTTTAACTACTTTTGAGCAGACAAGTGCACCAAGGCAAATGCAATACTTAACTTACTGCTGTGTCTCTTTCTGCCTGTTTTCTTCATTCTGTCTGCACATAGTTTCCCAAGGTCATTCTGTTCTGTTTCGTACATCCTCAAGTGAGTGTAGACAATCAGGGAGCATGTTCTGGACATGGTAATGTTCCAATACCAAACAACCTGAGTAGCTGGATTTGGGTCAATTGACTTGTCCCAAACTGAGTCCCTTCTTGGTTTTCTAGGGCTTTGTTACCTTTTGTTGAACCTCCAGCTCTGCAGTAAGCAATACCACCATTAGTTGTTGTAGATTTTCCAGGCTGTATAGCCGTGGTCTTGGCATTGTGGTACCAACTGTGACGGGCATCCTCGGAGGTATAACACCGAATGATGGAGTACTCTCTGTGTCAAAGTGTGTCAATTTTTTGTTTCTTTGTTTCTATCAAATATAATACCACCATTCTTGTACACAGGCAGAACCTTCATTCTGGCAATAGGGAATTAGAGCTCTACATTGGGTGTGTGTGTATACATTTGCATGTATGAAAAATGGCTTACTGGAGTATTGGAATGTTCCTGTTTTTAAAGATTTCTACATTCCATTATCCTCTGTTCCACTTCTATATAAAAATTTCTATAAAGAACATTTATTTTTGTTTCTATCCGATATAATACTAACAAATATACTTTCTAGGGGAAAATCTACCTCGCTGCTTATTCTTAATCTGCATAATAAAAAGATAGTCATATATTAACATAACCAGGGACTCTACCTGTGATTAATGGCTTTGAAAATTTAATATGAAATAAAACATTTATTGGAAACCAGATGGGTTCACGCAAAAGGTGAGATACCGAACTATCACACAATTCACATTCAACAGAAAGAAAACTAAAATCCCTACAGCCTGGTGGCTTCTCACTAAATTTAGATAGTTTTTTGTCCACCATCTGCTTATGCACTCACTGAGGATTGGTGCTGCAGTGATGCAAGCGGCTACTGCTGGTAGAGACTTCAGTGCAGAATTAAATGTCGCTATAACAGAGTGGCTCAAGTGGTTAAGACGCTGAACTGCAGGCTGTGGAAGGTCGGTAGTTCAGCAGTTCGAGACCCGGGTGCCGCATGACGGAGTGAGCTCCCGTCTCTGGTTCCAGCTCCTGCCAACCTAGCAGTTCAAAAGCAAGAAATTACAAGTAGATAAATAGGTACCACTTCAGTGGGAAGGTAACAGCGTTCCGTGCGCCTTGGTGTTTAGTCATGCCAGCCACATGACCACAGAAACGTCTTCGGACAGCGCTGGCTCTTCAGCTTTGAAACGGAGTTGAGCACCGCAACCCTAGAGTCGGATTCGACTGGCTTTCGAGCGAGAGAACCTTTACCTTTACCTTATAAAAGAGTTGCCACTGAAAATGGCAAGCCTTTGTCCAATATCATCCTCATTTCTCCATAGTTAGGGAAATTTCATCATATCATGTGTTCCCTGCTGTTACCCAGCATTATTGGCAGCCTCTGGGGATGGATAAAGAAATACACAATAAAATAATATGACGTTATATATTTCCCCCAGTTATTTATGACAAGGAGAGATGGGGAAACCTGATATAGGATTGCCTTTTCAGTGTCAATACTGTGATCCTGAGATCACAACAAGATTGATTGAAATAGCACAAACAACTTTAAACTAATCAACTATCTTGAATATAATACCCATGTAGATGGTGGAAAGTTCTGTTAGGTCACAGCCGACTTATGGCAACCCCATGGGGTTTTTAGGGCAAGAGATGTTCAGAGGTCATTTGCCCCTGCATAGCAACCCTGGCCTTCCTTGGTGGTCTTCCATCCAAGTGCTAACTAGGATTGGCCATGCTAAGCTTCTAAGATCTGACAAATTGGGCTCACCTGGGTCAGGGTACAATACCCATAGACAGCCATAAAATTGAAACCAAGTGAAATCCAGAGGTCATTTCGGGGGGAATCGCAGTCCCCCCGGGTGAGTGTGGCCTTATGACACACTTCTGGTGATGTCAGGGGGTGTGGCCTTATGACACACTTCCGGTGATGTCAGGGGGTGTGACATATGCTAATGAGTTATGCTAATGAGTTCCCCTAGCTCTTTTTCTACGAAACAACCCCTGGTGAAATCTATTGGTTAAATAGGGTGGCGGACTTCAACTAATAAGAAACAGTCATTGGGCGATGTATCATCTAAGCTCAAGTTGACCAGTTGAGCTCAATAAAACTTCCATATTTCAGCAGCTTTCTTCATCCATTCTGGCTGTTATGTGGCATGTAGACTTTGGTGTATATCCATAAAACCCTTTCATATTTGCTTCACCTTTAGGGAAAAAAGCAAATGAACTGAAGTTTTAAAATCCTGGAATCTTTGGGCTACAGCACAAGAAATCTCCTGAGCTAAATAGGACCCAAATCCAAGCCTTCAGTGCAATCCAAAAATGTTGTAGCCAGTAAGACCCATCTTGTTTGGGGAATACCATGATCAGCATAGTGCCATCCTGAGAGTGTGCCAAAGACCTTGAGACTGACTTTGATAGTTAAGATACTTGGGGAATCCCTAAACTGGGTGTTTATATCTGTACCAACTGCATGGGACATCATGCTGTGTTCTGATTCCATCCTGTTCTTTCCTACCTCTCTTTAGAATGGAGCAAAAATACTTGAACAACAAAATTTTACTGTAGAAGAAGAAGAAGAGATTGGATTTATACCCCACCCTTCACTTGGAGTCTCAGAGCAGCTTACAAACTCCTTTCCCTTCCCCTCCCCACAACAGACACCCTGTGAGGTGGGTGGGGCTGAGAGAACTCTGACACAAACTGCTCTTTTTCAAGGACAGCTGTGCCAGAGTTTGTGACTGACCCAAGGTCACATCAGCAGGTGCAAGTGGAGGAGTGGGGACTCAAACCCGGTTCTCCCAGATTAGAGTCCACACACTTAACCACTACACCAAACTGGCTCTCACACCAAACTGGCTCCAAATGGAGATGATGGGAAAAACTATGCCTTCAATAGCAATGCACTGTTCAGATGTAGCCCAGGGTTGGCCACCATCAGTGTCTGTGGGGAAGGGGACCTTAAAATGTATTTAGTGGAACCTGGAATCCAGGTTATGTTTCTGACTCTTGTCTAGGGCTGCCAGGCAGCTGTAGTTGCCTAGAGCCTACTTGCCTACAGCCCTAGTTTACCATAGAATTTCTGGCAATTCCTAGAGCTACCCTACATCAATTCTGAGTTTTGCCAGAGATGATGTAGTGGTACAGATGATGTTGCAGACACACACACACCTTGTTCCTACCACCAACCCTACAACCGGTTGCCTGGCAGCCCTTATCAGTACTTCTACCACACTGCCATTCTTTGGGCTGAAGCTAGAACTGTAGATGTGAGTCAGAGATTTTTTCACTTATTTTATGCTATATTATTTTCTCCTTTCCAGAGCCAGATTTATTAACAAGCTATGTAAATTACAGTTTAGGGCATCGGATTATGACGAACTTCTGATTACAAAATTAATTACTACATTTTAAGTTTTTGGTAATTTTATGTGGCATCTTATACTTGGCATCATGTAGGGACTCAGTTTATTTCAAGAGCACCCTGCTCCCCTCCTACCATCATTTATTCTGCTTTCCAGGAATAAGAACATCAAAAGTGTTCGTCCCATTTTTTTAAAAAAAAGTAATGGACTTTGTTTGAGTTCTGTTGAAATGTTTGAATCAAACACTGAGATATGAGGGTATAGAGTCTGTTGTACCAGAACTACATGGTACACAGTCATGTTAGCTCGGAAATAAACCCTTTGTGTATAATGGGGATGACTTCCAAGTAATTATGCATACCATAGTAGTCTTAGTTTTTTCCATTCATGCAGCCTTCTCTGTCTTTGCCTTGATTTCTTAGCTGGTCCTTATGACACACTTGAGAGTTTCTTGGAGGCATCTGGCATTCTGCTGTTGGAAACAGTATACATCCATTGCACTGGTGAACTTGGCCAAATGAATTGTGTCTCTGATACCTGAAGAAAAACTAAATTTATAAGAGCTCTCTGCATAAGATTCAGGGGCAGAATAAAACTGCCCTTCAAAGAGGCCTCACCCCTTCCCTGCCCACCTGATGGAGGGAAGAAGAGCTGGCTGCAGCAAAGGAGGCATCACCGTGCTCCTGGCCAGTGAAGTATGGTGCATCAGTATCCCCCTTGTCTGCCTGGCTAGTGGCAATACCCTCCCTGCATGACTCCCTGGGCTAGGTAGTGGTGCCACCCTCCGCAGGCTGACTGGGCCCTGTGAGGCAATCAGGAGAGGCAGCTCCCAGACCATCAGCCCAATAAGAAAAGTCCCAGAATCCATAATAACCATTCTGTCCCTTATAAGTTTCCACAGTAAATGCATCAAGACCAGAGATGAAACATAATGAGCTATGTGTCCCTTCCTTCCATTATGATTCTGTGGTTTTTATTTGTAATTCTAAAACTGTAGACGTCTGAAGCTTTACAGTTCTGTGGGGCTAGATCAGCAAGGCCTAACCTGCAATGGAAATAAATTCCATCAGTAGCATTGCAATGGTATTCGATCACACACAGAGGACACAAAGTTTCAAAGCTAAGCACACTTATGAAAGACCATCATGTTGCACATGGAGGGCCATGCTTTTGAGTCGTCATGCCTGGATTGCACTGCACATCTTTTTTTTTCTAATGTACACCTCCAAAGATAATTGACTCAGCACTTCTGGTGCTATTTCTGTATCAATCACATGGATCAATGGAAGCTGGCAAGTCTGCTGCTAAAAGTATTGGGTGTAGAGTGAGATGGACCCATTTTGCACTGCCAAATGCACATGTTCTGGAGCCAGGACAGTGGTGTTCCAAGGAAGCAGTTATTGTTGGGCACTCAGAGTGCAGGAGGTCATGGAGCTAGAGTTGCCAACCTTCAGGTGGGGCCTGGAGATTTCCTGGAATTACAATTGATCTTCAGACTTCAGTTCCCCAGAGAAAATGGCTGATTTGTAAGGTGGGCTTTATGGAATTATACCCGGCTGAGGTCCCTCAAAGCAATGGTATTCCCAGCAGTAATGTATGGCTGCGAGAGTTGGACCATAAAGAAGACCAAGCGTCAAATAATAGATGCTTTCGAATTATGGTTCTGGGGAAGACTCTTGAGTCCCTTGGATTGCAAGGAGATGAAATCAGTCAATCCTAAAAGAAATCAACCTTGACTGTTCCCTGGAAGGCCAGATACTGAAGCTGAAGCTCAAATACTTTGGCTACCAAATGAGAAGGGAGCACTCACTGGAGAAGGCACTGATCCTGGGAAAGATTGAAGGTAACAGAAGAAGAGGATGGCAAAGGATGAGATGGTTAGATGGTGTTATTAATGCAATGAGCATGAAATTGAGCAAACTCTAGAGGATGGTGGAAGACAGGAGGGCCTGGTGTGATGTGGTCCATAGGGTCATGAAGAATCTGACTTGACTGTGCGACTGAACAACAAAAAAAATGGGTCCCTCCCCTTCCTAAACACTACCCTTCCCAGGCTGTACCCCAAAATCTCTGGTAATTTCCCAATCTGGAGTTGGCAACCCCACATGGAGCAGACAGGATGAGGCTGTACTAGGCCCATCTTCTATTTCCTGAATAAAATCCAGAGCCTGGTGGAAAGCTCAAGGTTCTGCCTCTGCTCCATAAATGCTCCAACCCACAACCAGGAGATAAAATTCCATCCCTTATTTTCATTGGGAAGCAAGTCTGCCATATTGGCATCTAAGCATTCTGTTGATCTCAGAAAGTCAGAGAGCTGAAAGCAATACCTTAAATATTTGCATAGTGAAAAGATCTATCCTTTCCTTTACTTTTACATGGCTTGCAGCAATTAATAACATTTTACAGGTTATCCCAGAATGACATTAAACATTGATGTGAAGACAGAAAGTCTACTTGTACTCATTAAATTCCATATTCCCTTCCCTGCTGGATGATAATGGTCAACTTTATGATGGCCTTTTATGATAGCCATGGAGCAGTAGTGGTTTACAGGCCACTTTGCAACCATAGCAACTGCAGTCTTGATGGCGAATCCAGAGCGTGTCTTCAATCCCTTTAAAATGTAACCAGGCTCGCAGAAACATTATCAAGATGCTCCTGGTCTTGTTTATTAACTTAGGCTTTCTAAAAAGATCATGGGGACCAATTTCAGCATTTCTCTACCTGCAGAGTCGTGACATGAAAATAATAACTCAAGAAGCATAACAGGTATGCACTTGGATAATCATGCTATGCAATGAATAAAATTAATAGCCTATGATTTTCTCACATCTGGTTCTCATCTTCGGCTGCTCAACTAACTTAAAATGATCAGTGCTGAAAAGACTTACTCATGTAGCCTATAGGAATGCTTAAATACCTGCTGGTTTGGCTCGTGTTTTGCCCATGTGTGAGTAGAGCTCTTTTCCCCCCTATAGGCTGTTTGGGTCTTTGCAAAGAGTTTGAGCCTGTTTGTTGAGTTACTTTTTGAACATTCAAACAACACAGTACAGTGCCATTGGCAGCATTCCATGTATTGAATTCCCATAGAGCCTTATGAAAGTCCTTGTTTTCCCTTTGTCCCACAGACCTGTTTTGACTGCTTGCCACTCAGCAGCCAGTTGTATAGATGTTCAGCAAATCAATCAGTTAGAGATGATGAACTTTGTATCTTTAAAAGTCTTTGGGGTTCATTCAATTCTGTGTTATCATCAAGATTATTTCTCTCATTTGCATGTTCATACAGCTTTAGGGGAGTCATAGTTCCTCCCAATGTCAATGAATTATCTGACCCAGAAGTAACTTGGCTCTCTGCACAAATCTAAAGTTTTTATAAGGTATATTAAGGCTGCGGTCACACGGAGCATTAGCCATGCTACAGAGATGGAAGATAGGCGGATTTTCCGGGTGCAATCACACTGCAGCATCTGGGAAGCGTAGAGCTCCCGTGGTGAACCCGAGGTTTCCGGCCGAAGATGCGGTGTAAAAAACTAGTACCTCCGAGGTACTAGTTTCCGGAAACCACGGGGCAAGGGCAGGTGTCTGATCACGTTTCCGGTGGTAGCTCGTGGCATCCGGTGCCCGCCCATGTCCCGTCGCGAAAAGGGTTTTTTCCCCCAAGTCTCCACGGGATGCGCACAAGCACCCAACGGCGCTTTCGCACACTTCGGTTAAAAAAAAACACAACCCCCACCGCGCCGCTTCTTTGCCGCACCGCAGGATTTACGCATGATCAGCACCTCCCCCCGAACCACGGGACGTTGGCAGAACGTTTGATCCGGCAGCCACGCGGTAGTTCGCCATGCCTCCCCCCCGCGATATCTGGCCCGTGTGACTGGGGCCACAGTTCAGCACAATGATATAGATGTAATGCAGTCAAGGAGGTAGTTGAACTAGAGCAGTAAAGTGAAATTCCTGCAGTTGATTAGTCTTAGTGTTTGGGGTTTATTGAAGTCCATGTTGTTGTTGAGGTTATTATGCACATGTGAACTTTATGAAAGTCATGGTGTTTCTTTCTGTTTCACAATTAATTACTTAACCCAACCATCCATGATCCTGGAGGAGAATCAATTTCATGTGCTGTGCAGATGCAGAAGTGGCTTTCAAGGCAGAAGGAAATGAAACTCAAGCCCTACAGGTACTATGAAACTGCAAGGCTGTTCAGGATGGTGTGAGGCAAGAATATATGAGGCATTGACTGACAACTGATTGTCAGACAAGTTTTGCTTTAATGTTGAATCTGCTAAATTGGTGGCATATCTAGTGGCCAAATGGTGGCACATCATCTTCCTGTGGGAATCCAGTAGAAAAATAAACCATTGGCAAGTATATGGAGTGTGCAGGAGAAAATGCTTTAATCAGGTTGGAGCCAAGGTTGAATCTACCATCAGAATCCCATTCAAGGCTGTAGAAAGATACTACTTGGGCCAGCCATTCTCTATGATACTGGAAGATTCAGGCAACATTAGACACTGAGGAATGGAGCCCAACAAACAGGATTTGCAGATAACTCTGGTGCTCACAGAATATCTGTCTCCTTGTTGGAAATGAGGTTTTTGCAACTTTCTGGTTCAGGTGAATTATAAAGAGTTTGCTCCATGAACAATTATGATATAGAGTAGCTGAACTAGAGAAATATGTGAAATTCCTGCAGGTGATCAGCTGACCTATGTGAGCTTCAGCAGTCCTGGGCAAAAGATATTAAAAGGGGACATTTCATTATGAAATTTGTCTTAGGCTAAGAAGAGGTTCCAATTCTAGCTTCAGGTCTTAAAGAGGGAGATGCTCTACCTAGTCTCCTAATCTGGAGCCCTATGCTACAAAGGAGGAGGAGAAGGAGGAGGAGGAGGAGGAGGCGGAGGAGGAGGAGGAGGCGGTGGAGGAGGAAAGCGTCATCCAGCTTTGTGGTGGATCTGAATTTTGCAAACTCTTTTGGGACCTTCTTGTTCAACCTGAGCTTACGCATTTCCTATGCAAGTACTTGAGTGATGTACAAAATTATAGGGTTCTCGAACTATGAAATATTTAGAGGGGAAGAATGATCAGCAGTCCAGAAAGGGACGATTTTTTAAAAATAAGGAGAGAAAGAAAAGAAACTCATGCAAATCCCTCAAGTAACTCTAAGAAAAGAATTGATCTCGACTCTACAC